>NC_136264.1:33389631-33614631 GCF_964187855.1 Myxine glutinosa | reverse complement strand
AAAATCTGGACATGCTGAACCTGACTGTGTTGACTGTAATGAGAAATACTATTCTACTGCGAGTGTTTTGCCCTTTGTGGGCCTTTGTGGCATACTGCCAAATAACACACAGATACTCCTAATGTTCATGAGAACTTAAAATCTGTTTACGGGTGGACAAGCTACTAAAGTAATAAGTTTGATCCCCAGGGTACAGCTGAGGAAAATAATTAGTTTACAGCGTGTGTTTTTGTATTATTTATATACTGAGCAATATACCTGATATTGTGGTGATGGTGGTAGTGTATTTGTAGCCTATTATACATCAATATGTCTGTGGTGGTGGTTGTATATATCGGTGACGGTTCCCTTTGCTTTGCTGTCTTTGCAGGTTCTACATGTCACATTATGAGTGAGATGCAACAAGATGGTGAAGGGGCGGGGCAAGCCCAGGAGTCCACGAACTGTAAGCAGTGCATTTTATGCAAGGCTGATGATGTCAAGAAAGGATCCTTGGTGTTAAACCCCAGAATAGATTCCTACCAACATTTATTGAAGACAATAGAAGAAAGGGCCAGTTTGCATGATGGCATCTACGTTCAAGTCCATAAACGACTCCAAAACAGCACAAAAGAAACACTCTCTACAGAGAAGGCAGTTTGGCATCGCACTTGTTACTCCAGTGCAACTAACAAGAGCGAGATACAACGTGCCAGAGACCGCCATGCGCATGCAGTAACAACTGGACACTATACTGCAAAAAAACGCGGACAGAAGAGAGGAAGCACAGAAATGGACGAGCCAGGCTCATCAACATCTGATGCAACATCCCCGTTCACACGCTCGTGTACAGTGCCACTGGATAAAGAGCAGTGTTTCTTCTGCCAAAAAGATGATGGCCAACTACTCTACCAGGTTAGGACTGAAAATGCTGGTCAAGAGCTTAGAGAGGCTGTAGAGAAGTCCCAAGATGCATTATTGAAAACACGATTCAACACATGTATCTCACCAGGTGATGCACACGCAATTGACCTTCGGTACCACAAATCTTGTTGGAGAAGACATGTGTTCCATGTAGTACGAGACAGACCTAGCGCAAACAGAAGCAGCGCAGACAAAGAACTATTGCTGCAACGGGCAAGTCTGATTGAGATGATCAACCTGATAGATGTCAAAACACAAAACCAAGCTTATCTCTCCATGGATGACATTGAAACCACTTATGTCAATATGATTGGCGCAGAACACTTGGAAAAGCATGTACCTACATTCAATAGAAAGTGGCTGAAAGAAAGAATCGTCACTGAGTTGCCAAGCGTGACATCTGTTCTCCAAAAAGACCAAAGAAAATCGGCCATCCTCTACTGTCCAGATGCATGTGAGGAAAGCATGGTTCATTCTGCAATCACAAGTGATGGCGATGACGAGAACAACTTGAAGACAATCTACAAAGCAGCACAAGTGATACGGAAGAGCATTGCAGAATTCATTAAGAAGGACCAGGAAGCAAATACCATACAGGTGTCCAGCGATATCAACGATGTTCCGGCTGAACTATGCACCATGATCCGCTGGGTAATGGTAGGGCCTGTCGACAAGCTGGAAACTGAGAAGAGGACCAGTGTTGTTGACAGATCAACACTCACTGTGAGTCAGAACATCATGTATGGATTCAAATCCAACAGACAGGTGAAGTACAAACCAAGCAGCGAATCCGCAACATTCAGGCCACCCCATTCAAGAGAAAACCCCCAAGTCCTGGGATTGGCTCTGACTGTCCATCATGACACATGCAACAAAAAGCTGATGGGACTTCTGAATGCACATGACTACTGTGTTTCGATTGCCCGCGCCCTCCTCATGGAAAGTGCTCTTGCCAATGCTGTCGTAGAAAACACCAGGCAGTTTGAAGGTCTGTACGTGCCACCATTCCTGAAAAGGGGAGCCTTTGTGTTCTTTGCTGCAGACAACACGGACTTTGCCGAGGATACTCCTGACGGGAAAGGAACCACTCACGCAACGATTACTGCAGTGTACCAGAAGTCAGATGTCCCTGGAGAACCAGTTGCGCAACCTCTGATCATCGGTGATGCACAGAGTCTATCGGTCACTCCATACCATGTAGATGTGCTGCACTGTGACAAGCCGAAACCACAGCTTATGAAGAGAACATAGGAGCTCTATGGTCATGTCTAGCTTATCGAACTTGTTACCATTGGATTCGGGGCCCTTGCAAATGTATGTTTAGCCGTTAGAATCAAAGCTTTATGTTGTTTAGAAGCTGAGATATTGAGAAACATCAAGTTTACGGCGGCCAGTTTGAAAAATCCAAGATGGCCGCCACATAGGAGCTCTATGGTCATGTCTAGCTTATCGAACTTGTTACCATTGGATTCGGGGCCCTTGAAAATGTATGTTTAGCCGTTAGAATCAAAGCTCTATGTTATTTAGAAGCTGAGATATTGAGAAAAATTAGTTCTACGGCGGCAATTTTGAAAATCCAAGATGGCCGCCATACAGGAGTCTGTGCAAATAGCAACATTGGTTTTCTGACTGACTATACAATATAGTTTCCAAAAATATATAGTTTTCCAAATCCCCCAAAAATTCCAACGAAATTACATAGTGAACCTGACTAAATGGTAGACTCGTGCACTTTGACATCAACAGTGGCAAGAGCTACCTGTAGGTCCCGTGATGACATTCTGGGGTTCTTAGAGACTTCTTTCAACATCTTGCGGTCTGCTCTCGGGCTGAACTTGCTGGGGCGGCCTCGCCTGAACAAGTTGGCAGTTGTTTAGAATCTTCTCCACTTGTAGATGATCTTCCGGACAGTCGAATGATTGATTTCAAATTGTTTGGAGATCTTTTTAAGTCCATTCCAATACTCGTAGGCATCTATAACCTTCTTTCTGAAGGCCTCAGAGACCTCTTTTGATCTCGGCATGGTGACACCACACACTTCAACAACAAAGAGCAAACCAAACTAAATGTCTGAGGTTTAAATAAGACAGGTTCTTCCAAGATCCTCTCTAACGATGTTCTAATCATTTGCACCTGAGCTGGTGCACCTAATTCTAATTTTAGGTATTTTAAGTAGTGATGAATGGAGGGGCGTACTTACTTTTTCCACATGCGAAATTTGCATTTATGTTTATTTAAATTATACAATAGACTACAAAATGTAAATGTTTCATGATATTTGTTATATTATATCACCTTTATCTATCAATATTGTTGCAATGAAGATCAAATAGCTGCATGTTGAAATATGTTGAAAAAGTCAAAACTTTACATGGGGTGTACTTACTTTTTGACGTGACTGTATATATATATATATATAAAACATATACACAAAAATATATAGGAGGAGGTGGAAAGCAAGAGGGCTGTCAGATGCTTGTGATTGGCAGGTAGTGGCAGACCTAAAGCCACAATTGGTATTCCCAGAGGAGATCTGTGTGACAAGGTTGCGGCCTGACATTGTCATCTGGTCAGGTGCAACAATACAGGTCAACTTAGGGGAATTGTCTGTACCTTGGGAAGAGAACATGGAGGAGGTGCATGAGAGGAAGAGAGGAAAATAGAGTGGGCTGGAGGCAGAGTATCGTGAGAAGGGTTGGCGAGTTTCTTGTCAGCCATTTGAGGTGGGGTGTAGAGGGTATATTGGCAACTCATTTTCTGCATTTCTTGCTCGGCTTGGAGTGTGTGGGACGGAAAGAAGGAGGATGTGTGACAGAGTTGCCCAAGTTGCCTTGAAAGTTTCGTTTAGCTCTTACACGAGACTCGATTTTATTAAAATAAACAAGTACAAAAAGTTTTAATTAAAACAAAAGCCGCGTCGATGTTACACAATGCCTAGATGCAGCTGTGCCTATAACGTCGATGTTATAGGCACAGGACATTCCTATTGATTCGATTACTTGATGTTATTTTTGTGCAAAGTGAAAATATATCTCGGCAATTTCCCGTGTGTGGCGACGAATTTTTAATATATCTCGGCATTTTCCCGTCTGTTATTTCAGGCGGTGTATGACTGACCATGCCGCGATTTAAAAAAAAATATATCTCAGCAATTTCCCGTGTGTGGCGACACGTGAACGAAGCTATGCTCCTCTCTCCACATTATTGTGACAACGTATAAATTAAATATTTCATCGTGACGATTGTCATCAAATGGACGAATTTTTAATATATCTCGGCATTTTCCCGTCTGTTATTTCGGGCGGTGTATGACTGACCATGTCGCGATTTAAACAAAATATATATATATCGGCATTTTCCCGTCTCTTATTTCGGGCGGTGTATGACTGACCATGCCGTGATTAAAAAAAACATATCTCAATGGACTTGAAGTTACAGGCCTTTGAGAATTCATTTCGTTCTATAAAGGGCAACTTTCATCGGATTTTCTTCCCGTTTTTTTTCAACCGAGTCTAAAACTATGTTAGCGACTGTGAAAAATGAAATGATATATCGAATTTGATTTGAAATAAAACTGTGTGAGAGAGGAAGACACCACGGGCCTACAAAACAGGCCTCAAAGCTATGCGAGTTAATAAAATGGTGGATATTTGTTTATATGAAGCCTCTCCCAGAATGGGCGGAGCTATGGTTCCCAGAATGGGTGGAGCTTTGAGGTTTTGTCTTCTCTGCAAGAACAAGAAGAAGAAGAAGAAGAACAAGAACAACAACAACAACAGCAGAGGGCACTCTATGAGCAGCGTCTGCGACGCGGCTAAAAAGGCTCACTTTGGGTATGGAGGAAGTTTATGGAGGCACGTCAAACAGTGTAGGTTGAGGTTGTGGGTGGTAGTTCATTTCAGTCTAAATGGGTAGTGACTGAGTGTGGAAGAGAAATGGAGATGTGAGAAATGGTGTGTGTGTGTATGTGTGTGTGTGTGTGTGTGTGTGTGTGTGTGTGTGTGTGTGTGTGTGTGTGTGTGTGTGTGTGTGTGTGTGTGTGTGTGTGTGTGTGTGTGTGTGTGTTGCAGGAGTGGGTGTGGTTTTGCATGAATGTGTTTTTGTTTGAGTAGTGCATGTTGTAAGGGTGGCGGTGTTTTTTTGGGGTTTTCTTTGGTGTGTGAGTGAGTGGATGAGGGACTGTGGATTCCGGGAGTGGAGGCGGTTTTGTATGAACGGGGGTATGTACGGCGGTATGTACGAATCCGGGTGTAGCTGCTGCATGTGGAGGTGTACGTGCCCCTCCTGGCCCACCTTAGCTGACTGTATCATCAAGGTTGAAGGGCCGAAACGGGATGATGCTGAGGACCTTGACTGAGGACCCGGTCAGTGACGCACACTTGTGACCAGGTGTGTTTTAAAATGATATTTATATATATATATTATATATATATATATATATATATATATATATATATATATATATATATATATATATATATATATATACAGTGCATTCAGAAAGTGAATCGGTCTTCGGTTTCTGAGGTTTTTTGAAAAGAGATAGGTTTCTGAGGTTTGGGACATGGAATGTAGAGACAATGACAGGGAGATCAGGAGAAGTGGTGGAAGTATTGATCAGAAGAAGAGTGGACATATGTTGTGTGCAAGAGACGAGATGGAAGGGAAGTGGTGTGAGAATGGTGAAGGGTAGGCAGGGACAGAAATACAAGTTTGTGTGGCAAGGGTGCCCGGAGGGCGTGAATGGTGTTGGTGTCCTGTTTTCTGAGGAGTTTGTAGACAGTGTGGTGAGTGTGACTAGAGTGAGTGATAGGTTGATGATGGTGAAAATGATGATTGGAAAGCTCTTGGTGAACGTCATCTCGGGATATGCTCCGCAGGTTGGTCGAAGCGATGAAGAGAAGGACAAGTTCTGGTGTGCGATAGAGAAGCTGATGGAAAACGTGAAAGATGAGGAAGTTGTTGTGGTAGGAGGAGACCTAAATGGACATGTGGGAAGGAGTATGGATGGTTTTGACGGAGTTCATGGGGGTTACGGATATGGTGTGAGAAATGGAGAAGGTGAAAGGATTTTGGAGTTTGCTGATGGAGCTGATTTGTTGATTTGTAATACTCAGTTCCAGAAAGAGGATAATAAGCTTGTTACATACACGTCAGGTGGGTCGACGACAACCGTTGACTACCTGATGGTGCGTAGGCAAGATAGGGGGCACCTCCGGGACACAAAGCTGATCCCGGGGGAGGAGGCTGTTTAACAGCACCACTTGGTTGTCTGCGACGTAAGGGTGAAAGGTGAGAGGAGAGCTCGGCGGGTGAAGTCCCAACCGAGAATGAAGGTGTGGAGGTTGAAAGAGGTGACAGTAAGGGAGGCATTAAAAGAGAGGCTGAGTAGGGTCGAGGATGATGTGGTTGAGCTTGAAAGTGCTTGGATGTCAATGAAAGCTAGTCTGTTGGGAGCCGTTGGTGAGGTATGTGGATGGACAAAAGGACCACCGAGGCACTCGGAAACATGGTGGTGGGATGATGAAGTTGGAAAGAGGATTGACGAGAAGAGGAAGAAGTTCAAGGAGTGGCAGAAGGCGAAGGGTACGGGAGCAGAAACAGCAGAGCATGAAAGTTATAAGGCAGCCAGGAAGGCTGCAAAGAAAGAGGTAGCAAAGGCGCAGGAGGCATGTAGGAAAATGTTTGGAGAACGCTTGGAATCGGAAGAGGGTCAGAAAGCAGTATTCAGGATTGCAAAGCAGATAGCAAAAGAGAGGTGTGATGTGATGGGGGTGAGTTGCTTGAAGGATGAAGTGGGACAAATCGTTGTCGACCCAGATGGAATTAAAGGAAGATGGAAAAGATATATGGAAATGCTGTTGAATACAGAGAATGAATGGGATGGCAACATAGAGAGTAACCCAGTTTTAGGACCGGCAGAGAAGATAACTGAGAAGGAAGTTGAGGAAGCGATAAAAGCAATGAAGGGTAGAAAAGCGGGAGGGCCGATGGGAGTTGTGGGAGATATGTTGAAGGCAGCAGGAAGTTGGGGTGTGAAGAGAATGACAGAGATCTGTAATCTGGTGGTGAAAGAAGGCTGCATTCCAGTGAATTGGGAACTGAGTACCCTCGTCCCTCTATACAAGGGGAAAGGTGACCCTCTGGAGTTTGGCTCGTACCGAGCGATAAAGTTATTGGAGCATGGAATGAAGGTATTGGAAAGGGTGTTGGAGAGGAGGATAAGGAAGAAAGTGCAGATCGACGAAATGCAGTTTGGATTTATGCCAGGAAGAGGAACGACAGACGCGCTTTTCATTGTGAGGCAGTTGCACGAGAAGTACATGGAGAAGAGGAAGAAGTTGTTTCTTGGGTTTGTTGATCTGGAGAAAGCATTCGATCGGGTTCCATGCAAAGTATTGACATGGGCATTGAGGAAGTTAGGAGTGGAGGAATGGTTGATCAGAGTAGTGATGGCAATGTACAAAAGAGCGCGCACAGCTGTAAGGACGAAGGACGGGAACAGTGGTGAGTTTGAGGTGAAGGTGGGAGTGCATCAGGGGTCGGTACTAAGTCCACTACTATTTGTAGCTGTGATGGAGGTGCTGGCTCAGAACGTAAAGGAGGGTTTACCGTGGGAGTTGTTGTATGCAGATGATCTGGTGTTGATTGCGGAAAGTATGGATGGACTGAAGGAAAAGATGAACACGTGGAAGGAATGTATGGAGACAAAAGGTCTGAAGGTGAATATCGGAAAGACGAAGGTGATGGCAAGTGGTAAAGCATGTGGTGAGGTGGAAAGAACTGGGAAGTGGCCCTGTGCTGTGTGCAGGAAGGGTGTCGGAGTGAACTCCATTCAATGTACAATGTGCACTGAGTGGGTTCATCAAAAATATAGTGGTCTGAGAGGGTCATTAACCAGTGTGGCAGCTACATTCAAATGTAAGGTGTGCACAGAGGGAGCTGCAGATGGAGGAAATGTTGAGTTGGATCTTGGAGACGGCGTGAAGCTGGAAGGTGTGAAAACATTTTGCTACCTAGGAGACATGCTGAATGGAGAAGGTGGATCAGACTCGGCAACGGTTGCTCGAGTGAGATGTGCATGGAAGAGGTTTCGGGAATTGAGTGGCGTGCTGATGATGAGGGGAGTGTCGTTGAAGCTGAAGGGAAAGGTGTATGCTGCATGTGTGAGAAGTGTTATGATTTATGGGAGCGAGACATGGGTAATGAACGTAGAGCAGCAACGAAGGTTGGAAAGGGTGGAAATGCGAATGGTTCGACGGATGTGCGGAGTATCGTTGAGAGAGAGGAAGACAAATGATGAATTGCGAAAGATGATGGGAATAGAGCCTGTGATTGATGCTGTGAAGAGGAACAGGTTGAGATGGTTTGGTCATGTGTTGAGGAAGGATGAAAGTGACTGGTTGAGAAGAGTGATGGAAATGAATGTAGAAGGAAGTAGAAGACGGGGAAGACCGAGAAAGACTTGGCTAAAGATGGTGGAAGAAGAAATGCGGGCAAGGGGGTTAACAAGGAGAGATGCAGAAAATAGGGCAAAATGGAGAAGATTGTCATGGGGACCGCAAGGCTAACCCCCGCTCTAGCAGGGAAAATGGCCTTTAAAATGCATGTTGTTGTTGTGTTGTATTCAGAAAGTATTCAGACCCCTTCACTTTTTTCACATTTTGTTATTTTGCAGCCTTATGCTGAAATCGTTCAAATTCATTTTTTTTCCTCATCAATCCACACTCAATACCCCATAATAACAAAGAGAAAACAGGATTTTAAAAAGTTTTGCAAATTTATTAAAAAGAAAAAACTGAAATATCACATTTACCTGAGTATTCAGACCCTTTTGTTATGGCTCAGGTGCCTCCCATTTCTCTTGATCTTTGAGATGTTTCTACACCTTGATTGGAGTCCACCTGTGGTAAATTCAATTGATTGGACATGATTTGGAAAGGCACACACCTGTCTATAAGGTCTCACAGCTGACAATGCATATCAGAGCAAAATCCAAGCCATGAGGTCGAAGGAACTGACTGCAGAGCTCAGAGACAGGATTGTGTCGAGGCACAGATTTGGGGAAGCCGACAAAAAAATCTCTGCTGCATTGAAGATTCC
The DNA here is from genome assembly GCF_964187855.1 of Myxine glutinosa. Taxonomy (NCBI): domain Eukaryota; kingdom Metazoa; phylum Chordata; class Myxini; order Myxiniformes; family Myxinidae; genus Myxine; species Myxine glutinosa. The sequence continues at coordinate 33,605,625 of NC_136264.1, read as the reverse complement.
CAAGAGCACAGTGACCTCCATAATTCTTAAATGGAAGAAGTTTGGAACAACCAGGACTCTTCCTAGAGCTGGCCGCCCGGCCAAACTGAGCAATCGGGGGAGAAGGGCCTTGGTAAGAGAGGTGACCAAGAACCCGATGGTCACTCTGGCTGTGTTCCAGAGATCCTGTGTGGAGATGGGAGAAACTTCCAGAAGGACAACCATCACTGCAACACTCCACCGATCTGGGCATTATGGCAGAGTGGCCAGACGGAAGCCTCTCCTCAGTGAAAGACACATGAAAGCCTGCTTGGAGTTTGCAAAAAGCACCTAAAGGACTCTCAGACTGTGAGAAACAAGATTCTGTGGGCTTTCATATGACGCCTCTCGTCCAGCAGCAACGTCTCAGCACACTGCCGCCTGCACCGAGGTCCAGAACATGAAGAAGAAAAGGGAAAATCGTCAACGGACAGTCGTCTCCTGTGACATCCAGAACGCGCAAGCACAAGAGGGACAAGAAGCACAAGATAATCTGGAGAACAAGAAGAAGATGCCGGTTCGAGCGTTCTTTTTACATCCCGCCCTGACATCATCGGTGCTTCTCCTCCAATCAGCGCAGGCCAACACCACAGGCTCAGCTCTCCACCAATCACCGCGCAGTCCACTTTCTGATGTCATCGGTCGCGCTCCGCTAATCAGCGTGATGCTTCCTACTCACCCTTCTCTTCACCAATCAGCGAGTTGCTTCTTGCTCCTCCTTTTCTTCACCAATCAGCGAGTTCCTTCTTACCCCAGCCTTCCTGTTGGTCAACTCCCACCCAATCACTGCCCTTCTGGGCGTGTATCTCAGCATGCCTGAGCTATTATATGGTGTCTGCCAGGCGGGTTTGTCAGCCCTCGTGCTTGTTGCCTGGCTTCCGGTTGGTTTTTATTGTAATTTAGTGTAGTTTAACGGCAATTCTAACTAGTCTCTATGGTGCGGTGCCAAAAGAGACAAATAATAAATCACCAAGGGTAAGACATACAAGGGATAATTTTTCCTTATTCCCTAAGCTAGTTAACACGCCCCACCCCTGCGTGACGGGGACAGATATACAACTTATCCGAGATCCGGGCTAAACAAGTTTTTATTACATGATGGTTTCTACATGGCAATCGGAGCACGCTACCAATACAAATCTACCTGTTCTAAAGTCATCACTACCCCATCGACATAACACAGCCCCCCCCCCCCCCTACCATCCCAGTTTTACCACTTACCGACTCACACTTAATTAACCTATGAAATAATCGGGAGGGCTGTGGGAAGTGAGCCGAAGCTACTTACCGATTCTCCTTACCGTTCTACCCCCTAAAGCAACCATGCAAATATGTGCAATCATTGAAGTTTGTGCTCCTAACTCCTGGGGCAGGAAGAAAAAAACACCAACATGCAAAAAACCGATCTTAACCACAAAACTTATCCAAAACTTGCAAAAATTCAAAAACTCCAAAAACATTTATACAACCCCTTCCTGTAGACCACGTCCCCCGGTGGATGCCAAAAGACCCAACGTTACCTGCGGGGCCATCCCAATGCACCCCAAATTTCTACGGGCCCTGTCCTGGTGTTATAGGTGCGTGACTTGGCTTGGTCGATTTCGCCCTCATTCAATCACACAAACCCGTAACCACACAAACACATTTCAAAAGTCATTAAAAAAACACAAAACCATTACCAAGCACATATTTCACCACCACCACGCCCCCCCCCCCCCCTGCAAGACCATGGCATAGATGTTATTACACATGTGTGTGCGTTTCTACTAGGCAGCGGGGAGGTACCATACAAGCAAGATGGTGGGGGCACTTCAGTCTGTGGTGCCCGCAGTCCCAAAAACAAGTCGCCCGACTTACGACTACTTCACCCCTCGCTTTATCTCTTGGTCCCGTGACAGCCAAACAGCTCCTTACGCTGTCGTCCCACCGGGGGGGGGGGGAGGGGGGTCTCCACACACACCAGGCTCCGTCGCCTCAGGCTTCCTTGCAGCCTCACGGGTCGCCAGGAGTCTCCATACCCCAGGGCACCCAAACAGACCCCCACCGCCGACGGGCTCCCAATTTTCAGACACCACTGGCTGCCAGGGGTGATTACCGCAGCGGGGGCCACAATCACCGCTCCTCCAGAGCTTGATCCATACATGCGGACACGCACACCTTCCCCACCCACAAAATCCACAAAAACATTTCCTCCCCTGCTGCCATTCAATTCTCAACCACATATTTCCAGAGAAGATGTCATAAAAAGATTCTGCCATGGCCTGCTCACATGTGAAATCCCCATTCACATTTCAATCACATTTCAATTCCAAACACATTTCAACCATAATTCCCATCCTCACAACCACACAGAAACACAACACCTCTACACATAAACAAACGCCACTCACAAGACACTTTTGTGGCTCACATTCCAATCCCTTTACCGGCCATGCCATCACTCTCACCGACACCCTATTCCAAACTACTCGTGTCCCAATTTAAAATGAGCAAGTCCTGAAGATTGGGACCGTAAATATCACATCACTTACCTCAAGTGCAGGTAGCTGCAGATTGGACGGGTCCAAGAGTGTCATCCACCCTACAAAATCCCAAAATTTATCCCATAGGGTCAATCCAATTTTTCCAAGTTGCTCTTTTATCCCACTGAACTGGCAAGTATGTGGATTCGCCTCCTTCCACAGTGACCTTTACTACACTACTTCATTTGGCTACAACAGCTCTGCACCTCTTCCATGCAAGGGCCATTGGGACAGGTTGAGCAGTCCACAGCTCCGCACCATAGCTCCGCAATACCAGTACCATAGCTCCGCACCTCTTCCGTGCAAGGGCCATTGGGACAAGTTGAGCAGTCAAAACGCCAATATGGCCCATGAGCGTCCATAAGGGTGCGACCAACCATCCATCCTTCGGCCCCCCTGAGAGGAACACGGCTGCACTAGCCACAGCTGGCCAATGCGGTGAGCACTTGCTGCCAACTCTACCTTTCGCAAAACCTCGGCCCTGGGGGGAACGGTCGCAGTGCGTGGCATCCTCATCACGTCCCCTGCACCACACACATCCCCCAGTCCACACAACTGCAGCCCCAAGTGCCCACCCACACTTGACCACGCCCAAGGTCTAGTCGGCAGCCATGCTCCACCAGGAGACTCATCCAGAAAACATGGTCCACACACCTCGGACACACACAGCACCATGTTGACCTCCAGACTACCCAACTACATTCCCACAATCCTGCATCCCAAATATCGGCGCAGTCGCCCCCATGTTGAAGCCAGTACCATAGCCAGTTGAAGGCTGTGTCCTGATACTTTATCAATTTTATCCCAGCCTCCAACACTTTGGTATAACACACCTGGATCAATAATGGTGCCACTGTGCAGTGTGCACCACTCCTTTTCACAAAATTCACCCTTAAATTAACAACTCACCCTCAGATTACCCATGCCAAATTATTTCACATTTTACTAATCTCACCAAAGAAGGGTGCTTTCCCATACACCTGCAAGCCGAGCATGGCCCTGCCTTGGATCTCTTCCCAAGCCGAGAGTCCACAAATTATAATGGATCATCTGTGGAAGATCATTCTCACACTATCATGTTCCACAGATGCCCCAATGGTGGTCCGGTGGGCTATAATCATCCCTGTCCATGCGGTTCGACCCACGTCCATAGACCAGCAAAGCATGGCAGGTCAACACATGCTGACTGTCCCAGAGTCTCAGGGAGAGGCTGCCAGGCCGCTTGCCCGGGCAGTCACATCAGGCCCATGTTGGCCGTCCGTGGTTCCGCCACCAAAGTGAGACCTACAACACCTCCCCCTAGTGGTCCTCATTATACACAATACTAGGTACCTGTGAGAAACCACCTCGGACCCCCTGGAAGTCTAAACTCCCAACAGGGTCCCGCGACCCTGTTGGCCCGAGACACTCGCTCAGGCGGCGCCCCGATGGACAAGGGACGCCACACTCCAGCAGACCCCCCCCCCCCCCCCCCCGTGGAGTTATCCGACAGAAAGAAAAACTTCCAGAAGGACAACCATCACTGCAACAATCCACCGATCTGGGATTTATGGCAGAGTGGCCAGACGGAAGCCAAACAGTTCAATCTTGGTGTCCTCAGACCACAGAATCTTCTTTTTCAGAGTCTTAGAGTCCTTCAGGTGCTTTTTTGCAAACTCCAAGCGGGCTTTCATATGTCTTTCACTGAGGAGAGGCTTCCGTCTGGCCACTCAGCCATAAAGCCCAGATCGGTGGAGTGTTGCAGTGATGGTTGTCCTTCTGGAAGTTTCTCCCATCTCCACACAGGATCTCTGGAGCTCAGCCAGTGGCCATCTGGTTCTTGGTCACCTCTCTTACCAAGGCCCTTCTCCCCCGATTGCTCAGTTCGTCCGGGCGGCCAGCTCTAGGAATAGTCCTGGTTGTTCCAAACTTCTTCCATTTAAGAATAATGGAGGCCACTGTGCTCTTGTGAACCTTCAATGCAGCAGAATTTTTTTGTAGGCTTCCCCAGATCTGTGCCTCGACACAATCCCGTCTCTGAGCTCTGCAGGCAATTCCTTCGATCTCATGGCTTGGTTTTTGCTCCGACATGCATTGTCAGCTGTGAGACCTGATATAGACAGGTGTCTGCCTTTCCAAATCATGTCCAATCAATTGAATTTACCACAGGTGGACTCCAATCAAGGTGTAGAAACATCTCAAAGATGATCAAGAGAAATGGGAGGCACCTGAGCTAAATTTGAAGTGTATTAGCAAAGGGTCTGAATACTGTACATACATACATACATACATACATACATACATACATACATACATACATACATACATACGGGGACATACACATGTACATGACAATACTGAGGAAGGTATTATTTGTGGCATGGAAAGAAAGGAAATGAGAGAATATGAGAGTAAAGGATTTGAAGAAGATGAGGGAAGGGTTGGTGGAGGAAGGGGCGGCGGGGTGGAAGGAGAGGATGGATGGTACCACGAAGAATAACGAAGAAAATAGAATGCCCCGAATATATTGAGATGTGATAAGTAATAAAATTCTGCTGTTTAGCTTACTTACTAATAAACGATATCCATAGCCCTTAAATGTGATCAATGACCATTTTCAATGATTCACTGCAGAGGGAACAGATATTATAGCTTGTTTTAATTGACTTGTTAACAATATCGTATGTTTCAAGTTGACAGTGGTGGCAAATCACAGCCTCGTTTCAAACACTGATAGTCAAAAACAAGGCCAGAGCCTTGCGTCTCCATCTAGCGCCATGAAGAGGTATTATATACAGAAAGACGACCGGGATCGTCACACAAGTTGCCAATCTCACCAATATGTAAGTACCGGTACACAGATAATAGTGGCGTTAAGGTCACCCCACTATATTCCCAATATTCATGGCTAACTTATCTTCATGATTGACCAAGCATTACGACAGCAATCCAACAGTTATGAAGTCTGGTTTCCTTGGGGTGAATTTGAACATCTAAATCCCCTGAATCATTTCTCAAAATGCAGTTCACAAGCGGCAGGAGGAAGTTTGTGTCCACCCACACTCCTGTCAGGGACCTTCCCATTAAAATGACCTTCCACTGTCTAATGGCGCTTTTCCATTGCACAGAACGGTACGGTTGTGGTGCTGCGCACACACGACTCGATTGCCAGAGAGGTAGGCCACAACGCGTTGGTATAACAAAGAGTCTTTATTCAAAGCTCGTACTTCAGCACTGGGCGGGCTCGAGCTTAGAGCCCGCATATATGTCCCGAGGCCACGCCTAGTCCGCGGGCGTGGCCGATCGGTCGAAAGGCGGGGCATGTGCTTTCGTTCCCCGCCTGGACGCTCGCGCCACCCACTGGTGCGCGGAATTATTGCCTCTTGTGCCCGCCAAACGTGCCGCCCCAGAATTCCCGCGCACCTGAACGGTGAGTTTGCGGGGAAGCCGGATAACCCGGCCGAAACTCCCCCTGGTGATGGGTGGCGGGCTAGGGGGTGGCGGGGCTAGGGGGTGCCGGGGGTCCGACCGCCGGGGGGCGGCCTCGACGCGGAGGCAGAGCTGCTTGCGGGGGGTGGTCCAGATCAAGGTGGGCCGGCTTGAGGCGGTCCACGGAGATGCGATCCGGGGCAACGCCGATGTCGATGGTGAAATATTTGTCCCCGGTCTCCAGCACGCGGTAGGGCCCGTCGTACGGGGGCCGTAGCGGTGCCCGGTGGGCGTCGTGCTGGACGAAGACGTACTTCGCCGTGCGAAGCTCCGGGGCGACGTGGGAGGACGGGCAACCGTGGTGTGCCGTCGGCACCGGGCGAACCTCCTGGCGGTCTCCTGCAGGGTGGAGCGCTGTTGCGCCGCGGACCCAAGGAGCCGTGGAGTCGGGGATAAATTCACCCGGTACCAGCAGTGGTTGCCCGAAGACCAGCTCCACCGAGGACGCGCGCAGGTCGTCCTTGGGCGCCGTCCTGAGGCCCAGCAGGACCCAGGGGAGTCTGTCGACCCAGCCGCCATCGCGGAGGCTGGCCCGGAGCGCGGCCTTCATCGAGTGATGAAAGCGCTCGCACAGGCCATTGGCCTGGGGGTGGTAGGCCGTGGTGCGGTGTAGTTTCACCCCGAGCCCTTGCGCCACCGCGGCCCAGAGCTTCGAGGTGAACTGGGGGCCGCGGTCGGACGAGATGTCCGAGGGGGCACCGAACTGGGCAACCCAAGTGGCGATGAAGGCCTGCACCACATCAGCCGCAGACGTCGCCGCCAATGGGATGGCCTCCGGCCACCGTGTAATGCGGTCCACCATGGTGACGAGGTGGGTGAACTCCCGCGAGGGGGGCAGAGGTCCCACCAAGTCGACGTGCACGTGGTCGAACCGATGCTCGGGCACCGCAAACGGGGCCAACGGGGCCTGGGTGTGGCGGTGGACCTTTGCGCGCTGGCACGCGAGGCACGTCCTGGCCCAGTCGCGGACGTCCTTCCGGAGGCCATGCCAGACGAACTTCGCCATGACGAGCTTCTGGGATGCCTTTGTGCCCGGGTGGGACAGGCCGTGGATGGCATCGAAAACTGGGCGCCGCCAGCCAGCAGGCACGATGGGGCGAGGCCGGCCGAGGGAGACATCGCATAGGAGGGCCGCGCCCATGGCGTCGAACGGCACCTCGGTGACGCGGAGGCCCATGACGGCAGTCCGCAAGGCCTGGACGCCGGGGTCGGCGGTCTGGTCCTCCGCCATCCGGGTATAGTCGACCCTGAGGTGGACCGCGTGCACGACGGACCGGGAAAGGCAATCTGCCACCGGGTTGTCTTTACCCGCCATGTGATGGATGTCCGTCATGTACTCGGACACGGCAGAGAGGTGACGCTGTTGCCGTGCCGACCATGGCTCGGCGACCTTGGCCATCGCGAACACAAGGGGCTTGTGGTCGACGAAAGCCGTGAACGGGCGGCCCTCCAGCAGATGGCGGAAGTGTCGGACCGCCAGGTGGAGCCCGAGCAGCTCACGGTCGAAGGTGCTATAGCGGCGTTCATGCGGGCAAAGCTGCCGGCAAAAAAACGCCAGCGGTTGCAAAGCACCACGCACCCACTGCTCGTGCACCGTGCCCACCGCGTAGTCTGACACGTCGGTGGTGAGGGCGATCGGTGCATCGGGCGCCGGGTGCGCCAGCATGGTGGCGTCGGCCAGGGCCAGCTTTGCGCCCGCAAACGCCACGGCCATCGGCTCCGACCAGGCGATGTCACCTTTGCCCGGCTTGCCCCGGAGGGCCTCGTGCAAGGGGCGGAGGAGCTGGGCGACGTGGGGCACGAAGCGGTGGTAAAAATTTACCATGCCCAGGAATCCCTGGAGCCCCTTGATCGTGCGGGGCCATGGGAAATCCCTGACCGCCTCCACCTTGGCCGGTAAAGGGACGGCCCCGTGCCTGGTGATGCAGTGCCCCAATAAGTCGATGGTGGCGATGCCGAAACGGCACTTGGCGGGGTTGATGATTAGGCCATGCTGGCCCGGGCGTTTGAAAAGCGTGCGGAGGTGGAGCAGGTGCTCCTCCCGGGACGCGCTCGCGACTAGGATGTCGTCCAGGTAGACAAAGAGGAAAGGTAAGTCGCGCAAGACGCTGTCCATAAGCCGTTGGAACACCTGGGCCGCATTCTTCAACCCGAAAGGCATTCTCAGGAACTCGAAGAGGCCGAAAGGGGTGATGATGGCCATCTTTGGGACATCGTCCGGTTGGACGGGGACCTGGTGGTAGCCCCGGATGAGGTCCACCTTGGAAAACACGGTCGTGTTTGCCAACTGGGCGCAAAAGTCCTGGATATGCGGGACCGGGTAGCGGTCGGGGGTGGTGGAATCATTGAGCCGGCGGTAGTCCCTGCACGGCCGCCATCCTCCGCCAGGCTTCGGCACAATGTGCAGAGGAGAAGCCCAAGCGCTGTTGGAGCGCCGTACAATCCCCAGCCGCTCCAGCGTGGCGAACGCCGCTTTTGCCACCGCGAGCTTCGTGGGTTCGAGTCGGCGTGCCCGGACGTAGACCGGCAGCCTGACCGTGGGTATATGGTGCTCCACTCCGTGTTTAACGGCCACTGCTGAGAAGGTGGGCCACGTGAGGGCCGGGAAACTGGCGAGGAGGCGGGTAAAGTCGTCCGCTGCTGGAAGCGTGCAAACTAAACTCGCCGGGACGGAACCTTCCAGCAAGCCGCTTGGCAAGCCGCTCGGTGAGCCGCTCAGTGAGCCGCTCAACGAGCCGCTCAGCGAACAAGCGAGCGAGCTGAAGGTTTCGGCCTGGACGAGCCGTCTGCGCTTCACGTCGACCAACAGCCCATTCACGCATAGGAAGTCCGCACCGAGCAGTGCCATTGGCACGCTGGCGGTCACAAACGACCATTGAAAGCGCTGCCCTCCATACCGCAGTGAGAGGCAACGCTTCCCGAATGTGCGGATGGGTGTACCATTGGCGGCAAGCAAAGCGGGGCCCCGGCCCGTGGTTTGCATGTCGGACGTGGAGGCGGGGAGGACGCTTACCTGCGCTCCTGTGTCGCAAAGAAAACGGCGCCCGGACAAGGTGTCCGTGATGAACAGGAGGCTGCCGGAATGGCCGACGCTCAGGGCCGCTAATGAGCACCGGCCCGGTCGTTTCCCGACCTGTCAAAAGAGCACGGCGGGCGACACGTTTTTGCCTTGCGGCCGAACCTGGCGTGGTAGTAGCACCAGGTTTGCGGTGACGGCGGCCGCGGCGGCCGTGGTGTTGGCGGCGGCGGTGGTGGGCAGGGCGCAGCAATGGCCACGAGGGAAGCCGGGGGCGCTGTAACCTCTGCCCCGCGATCCACTACGGCAGCACCCTAAATCGACCGGGTGTCGCAGGCCGCGAAAAACTTGTCGGCCTCTACGGCCAGGGCGCGGAGTTCCTTTATTTTGGAACCGGCCAGCGCTAGGCGTACCTGTGTGGGTAGCTGGCGTAGGAAAAGCGCCCAGAATAAGAAATCCGGGGGCTGGTCACCAAGCCGTGACAGCATGAAATCCATCCGGACGGATGGTCGTGTGTCGCCGAGTTCGGGAAGGTCCAGGAGGCGGTCGGCCTGTTCGATCTCCGTGAGCCCGAACGTGGCGAGCAGGAGCCGTGCTGCGCACACACGACTCGATTGCCAGAGAGGTAGGCCACAACGCGTTGGTATAACAAAGAGTCTTTATTCAAAGCCCGTACTTCAGCACTGGGTGGGCTCGAGCTTAGAGCCTGCATATATGTCCCGAGGCCACGCCTAGTCCGCGGGCGTGGCCGATCGGTCGAAAGGCGGGGCATGTGCTTTCGTTCCCCGCCTGGACGCTCGCGCCACCCACTGGTGCGCGGAAATATTGCCCCTTGTGCCCGCCACACGGTACGGCACTGTACGGTTCGGTACGGCACTGTATGGTACGGCACTGTACGGTACGGCACTGTACGGTACGGTAATCCCTGTGTCGTGTTTCCATCGCACAACAGAACCGTGAAAATAAGCGTATTTATCTGAAGTGACGAAAAAAAACAAACACCGCAACCACTGTGGTGACGTCATTTATCATGTGACACTAAACTGTAAACAGCTTTTTTTGTTGTTTGTTGTTTTTGTATACAGGATCGAGGCTCTTGAAAGAGCTAACATTTATCACGCAAAAAAATCAAACAGACACACAAAGTATATAATAAGGGTAGCGGTAGACAAGATGGGGAGAGAATGGGGAAGCACACAAACACAACATTTGAGAGCAGAGACATCGGGAGATCTGTGGGAGGGAGAGGGCTTGGGGGGAGGAGGCGAGAGAAGGGGGGGGGGAGGCGTGGGAAGGGGGGGGGGAGAATGTGTTTCTCAGTCTGAGAGTCCTTTAGGTGCTTTTTTGCAAACACAAGCAGGCTTTCATGTGTCTTTCACTGAGGAGAGGCTTCCGTCTGGCCACTCTGCCTTAAAGCCCAGATCGGTGGAGTGTTGCAGTGGTGGTTGTCCTTCTGGAAGTTTCTCCCATCTCCACACAGGATCTCTGGAGCTCAGCCAGAGTGACCATCGGGTTCTTGGTCACCTCTCTTACCAAGGCCCTTCTCCCCCGATTGCTCAGTTTTCCTGGGCGGCCAGCTCGAGGAAGAGTCCTGGTTGTTCCAAACATCTTCCATTTAAGAATTATGGAGGCCATTGTGCTCTTGGGAACCTTCAATGCAGCGGAAATTTTTTTGTAGGCTTCCCCAGATCTGTACCTCGACACAATCCTGTCTCTGAGCTCTGCAGGCAGTTCCTTCGACCTCATGGCTTGGTTTTTGCTCTGATATGCATTGTCAGCTGTGAGACCTTATACAGACAGGTGTGTGCCTTTCCAAATCATGTCCAATTAATTGAATTTACCACCGGTGGACTCCAATCAAGGTGTAGAAACATCTCAAAGATGATCAAGAGAAATGGGAGGCACCTGAGCTAAATTTCAAGTGTCATGGCAAAGGGTCTGAATACTTATGTTAATGTGATATTTCAGTTTTTTCTTTTTAATAAATTTGCAAAACTTTCTAAAATCCTGTTTTCTCTTTGTCATTATGGGGTATTGAGTGTAGATTGATGAGAGAAAAAATAAATTTGAACGATTTCAGCATAAGGCTGCAACATAACAAAATGTGAAAAAAGTGAAGGGGTCTGAATACTTTCTGAATGCACTCTAATGAGGCATTGCTTCATGCTTTTGCAAAACATGGCTATTGATTATGTGCATATATAATACATGTATCGTGTTTAGATAGCTTGAATTGATTCCAATTCAACTGGGCCATGAAGGAATTATGCTATAGGTCAGAAGGCTGGAATATAGGCCGGAAGGAAGGCCTACACTTATTACCGCTTTACACAAAAAGGTGCAAAAACAGATCCTTGCAACTACAGACCAATCAGCCTGCTCCCAATTATCAGCAAAGTCATGGAATCCATCATTGCTTTGGATATCAAATCTTTCCTCTTCTCCAATGGCTTGATCTCTGATCATCAATTTGGTTTCAGACCAGGTCATTCTACTCTGGACATGCTGCTTCTGCTGTCTCAACAATGGATGGAGGTCCTCAATGCCAAACAGGACATCAGAGCTGTCTCCTTTGACATATCACGTGCCTTTGATATGGTCTGGCACCCAGCTCTGCTCACAAAACTCTCCTCCTATGGTATCCATGGAAATCTCCACACATGGCTTGCGGACTTCCACTCTGGTCATAGTCAATGTGTGGCCCTGAATGGATTTCTCTCATCTCCCCTTCCTGTTCAGGCTAGAGTTCCCCAAGGTAGTGTTCTGGGCCCTGTGCTTTTTCTGGTCTTCATCAATGATCTCTCCGACGCTCTGGAAAATCCTCTCCATCTCTTTGCTGATGAATCCACTCTCTGCCGCTCCATAGCTCATCCCTTAGATCGGCAGTCTGCAGACTCCTCACTCTCTGCAGACCTGGACAAAATCACAGACTGGTCAGACAAGTGGAACATGTCTTTCAACCTTGACAAACCTCGGACTCTCACTATGTCTCTCCGAAAAGACCGACTGGACAACCCTCCCATCTACTTTCTCAACAATCCTCTCCAAGAAGTTCGGTCACTCAACATTTTGGGTCTTACTGTCCATGATCTTTCCTGGGAAAACCACATTTCCAAGCTGGCCTCCAAAGCCAGTCGCCGACTGGGCATTCTCCGTCGTGCGAAGTCCTTCCTTGGCACACCTGAGCTCCTCACCACATACAAGGCTTTCATCCACAGCTCAATGGAATACTGCTCTCCCCTCTGAGCTAGTGCTCCTGCCTCACACCGAGCTCGCCTTCACGCTGTTGAAACCAAAGCTTTCAGAATCATTGGAATCTCCCGCGATGAAGCTAACTCCAAGGGCCTTTCACTCACTCACCGCAGGCAGGTTGGTGGTCTTTCTGCCTTCTACCGACTCCTCCCTCGGCCTACATCCCCCAGCTCTGTCTGTGCTCTGTCCCCCAAATATTCCTACAGGTCGCACAAGATCTGCTAGCAACCCTCTTCTGGTGAAACTGCCAAAATCAAGGTCCCCCCTTCCCATGTCCCCCCCTCCCCCCACTCCCTCCCACAGACCTCTCGATGTCCTTGTTCTCTACTGTTGTAGTTGTGTGCTTCCCTCTCTCTCCACATCTTGTCTCCTGCTCCCTTTATTATATGTTTTTTATGTGTCCGTTTGTTTTTTGTGATTAATGTTAGCTCTTACACGAGCCTCGATCTTGTATATAAAAAAGGAGGGCCTACACAAACTGTGTGCCTCAGAATGCCTGTGACGAGATGGGTTGCAACCTTTCCATATTTGATGATGCTTTTAATAGTCGATTTTGTTATTTTTCACACTGAGGAGAAAAGTGGCGATTGCGAATATAACACTTCTCTTTGGAGTAATTTCCCCTCACATAACACGAAGTCTATTTATTTATAAATAAAATAGTGAACATATACAGACTTGGCATTTAATATGGAATATATTTTTTCTCTTGACTTGGCTTACTTTCTGTACTCAGTATATCAATCTGGTGAGTTTATTTTACCCTTCGGTGATGTCTTTGTTGAAAGAACCATGCCACTGATTGTCTTTCGCAGCAAGAAGTCAATAACAGGATTATATCACAGGTGGCGTGACAAATTGTAAGGACAGGTACATTTGACAATTGACTTCACAATCAGGTATATAATGGTTGTTGCGTTCTGTATTAGTGGAAGACAACTGCTGCACGTCTACAAAAGTTATTGCCGCTTCCTCTGGAGATGGTCCGTGAACTTGACAATGCTGTTTGTCATGGAGTGGTGGCTATACGAAATTCTGGCATGAAACAGCATGCTATTGCTCGGCAGTATGGCATCACTCAAGGTCAGGTGTCAAAGATCCTGAAACGACATGCTCAGAGGGGTGTCCCTACTCCAATACCGAGGCCAGGACGTCCACGCAGAACCACAAGGAGAGATGATCGCCAGCTGGCACCGGTTAGTCCACAATGGCCGTACCAAGTCAGCTAATTGGCTTAGGGCTGAGTGGCAGCAACTGACAAATGTGCCTGTATCCAGAAGGCTAGTCAACCAACGACTGGTTCAAGCAGGCGATCGTGCCAGGCGTCCACTGAGAAAGCCACGCCTGACCAGACAACACAGCCAGCGCCAATTGCAGTGGGCCAGAGAGCACCGTCAATGGCAGCCAGGACACTGGAATCACATGACCTTCAGTGACGAGTCTAGATTTCTGGTCTATCGTCAAGATGGCCGCGTCCGAGTGCGCAGACAAGTGCATGAAGCCCACAACAAAGATTGTATAGTGCCAAGAGTCCAAGCTGGAGGTGGTGGGGTGACCGTTTGGGCTGCTTTTCATGCAGGGGCAAAACTGACCTGGTTATTCTGAATGGAAACCTGAACCAGTTCAAGTACAGGGTCATTCTGGAAGAAACATTGCTTCCATTTGCTCGTGCAGCCTTTCGAGGAAACTTTGTCTTCCAAGATGACAATGCACGGCCTCATCGTGCTCGCATGATCCAACACTTTCTTGCTGACCGTGGTGTAGAGCATATGGAGTGGCCTGCCATGTCCCCAGATATGAATCCGATAGAGAACTTGTGGGCAGAATTAACGCGTCAAATCGACAACTTGGACCAGCAGCCGACCTCTGCGCGTGAATTGCAGCAGACTATTGTCACTGCATGGCAAGCGATTCCTGTCCAAACCTTGGCAAATCTCGTGAACAGCATGCCTCGACGTGTACCTGCTCTCCTGAATGCTCATGGGGGTTACACGAAGTACTGAACTGTAATTTTACTGTCCGTAATCCGTCATAATTTGGCTTTTGTTTTTGTTGAAATTTTTTTTGGCTAATGTTCAAAATAAAGAGATACTTCTGGAAAACGTTCAGAAGTTTAACACAGTACTGTCCATGAATTGAGTTCGATATCAGTTTACACCACTTTCAAGGATCAATTTATTTGCTTCGAAATGTCAAATGTGGTTTTTGTTTCTTTTAAAGGTCACATTAACAAAATCTAGAATAATTTCAACATAATTCCACTGAACTTTAGGTTCTAAGTCATCTTGAAAAGTAAGTTCACCCCCACAAAAAAAATATTCCATATTAAATGCCAAGTCTGTATATTGGGTTAGAATTTTTTTTTAAATCTATCTATCTTTCCTAATTTCCTTTCTGATTTTGACATAATTATTTTGGCCACGAGTGGCGATCGTGAAATATGGAATCGGATTTCAAATATCAGCTTTTACTGAGCCTATATGATACATTATTCAATCTTGTCAGGAGCCAATCACAATGCACTGAGCTTCACACAGCCAAACAGTGCAAACCGTGAACAAATGAACGGACAGCAATCACTGTGACATATACTATATCTATATGTGTATATATGTGTATATACATTCACGTGAAAAAGTAAGTACACCCCATGTAAAGTTTTGACTTTTTCAACATATTTCAACATACAGCTATTTTTTTTTTTTTTTTTTTTTTTTTGTACACTGAATCGAGGCTCGTGAAGGAGCTGACATTTACTTCACAAACAAATCAACCAGACAAACAAAATATATAAAAAGAGGGAGTGGAAGACAAGAGAAGGGGAAGCACACAAACACTTGAGATCACACAACATTTAAGAGCAGGGAGATGTGTGGGAGGGAGAAGGCTTGGGGGGAGGAGGCGTGGGAACGGGGGGGGGGGGGGGGTGGGAGAAGTATAAAACACAAGGACACCAAGGACTTCCAGGACGGAAGTTGGTATTTCAAAAAAGTGGAATTGGGGTGAAATTAGCGGGGATAGAAAAGATCAAGGTTTTGGATGGGGGAAGATAAGAGATGGTGGTGAACAGCTGTTTTAAAGACCTGGAGGGTGGAGTGGGATTTAAGAGAGTGAGGGAGTTTGTTCCAGAGGCGGGAGAAAAGAGGAATGAAGGAGTGAAGGTGAGCAGAGAGTCTTGATTTTGGCAGTTTAACCATAAGAGGGTTGCAGGCAGATCTTGTGCGACCTGTAGGAATATTTGCTGGACAGAGCCCAGAGAGAGCTGGGGGGGGGGGGGCGGCAAGGCCAGAGAGGAGTCGATAGAAGACGGAAAGACCACCAACCTGCCTGCGGTGAGTGAGTGAGAGGCCCTTGGAGTTAGCTTCATCACGGGAGATTCCAATGATTCTGAATGCTTTGGTTTCAACAGCGTGAAGACGAGCTAGGTGTGAGGCAGGAGCACCAGCCCAGAGGGGAGAGCAGTAATCCATTGAGCTGCGGATGAAAGCCTTATATGTGGCGAGGAGCTCAGGTGTGCCAAGGAAGGACTTCGCACGACGGAGGATGCCCAGTCGGCGAATGGCTTTGGAGGCCAGATTTGAAATGTGGTTTTCCCAGGAAAGATCATGGCAGATAGTGAGACCCAAAAGCTTGAGTGACAGAACTTCTTGGAGAGGATTATTCAGAAAGTGGATGGGAGGGTTGTCCAGTCGGTCTTTTCGGAGAGACATAGTAAGAGTGTGAGATTTGTCAGGATTGAAAGACATGTTCCACTTGTTTGCCCAGTCTGTGATTTTGTCCAGGTCTGCAGAGAGTGAGGAGGCTGCAGATTGCCGATCTGAGGGATGAAGAATGGAGCGACAGAGAGTAGAGTCATCAGCAAAGAGATAGATAGGATTTTCAAGAGAGTCAGAGAGATCATTGATGAAGACCAGAAAAAGCACAGGGCCCAGAACACTGCCTTGGGGAACTCCAGCCTGAACAGGAAGAGGAGATGAGAGAAACCCATTCAGGGCCACACGTTGACTACGACTAGAGAGGAAGTCCGCCAGCCATGCGTGGAGATTTCCATGGATACCAAAAGAGGAGAGTTTGGTGAGCAGAGCGGGGTGCCAGACCGTATCGAAGGCACGTGATATGTCAAGGGAGACAGCTCTAATTTCCTGTTTGGCATTGAGGACCTCCATCCATTGTTGAGAAAGCAGAAGCAGCATGTCCAGAGTAGAGTGACCAGGTCTGAAACCAAATTGATGATCAGAGATCAAGCCATTGGAGAAGAGGAATGATTTCATATCTGAAGCAATGATGGATTCCATGACTTTGCTGATAATTGGGAGAAGGCTGATTGGTCTTTAGTTGCTAGGATCTGTTTTTGCAACTTTTTTGTGCAAAGCGGTGATGTTGGCAGATTTCCAAGCAGATGGCAGATGACGTTGAGCAAAATAGAGGGTGAAGATAACAGAGAGAAGGAGTGAAAGAGCGGAAGAACAAGATTTTAGGACCCGTGGGTTGATGCCGTCAGGTCCAGTTGCAGAATCAGGTCCAGTTGTCAGGTCCGTCAGGTCCAGTTGCAGATTAAATATTATTTGATCTTCATTTCAACAATATTGATAGATAAAGGTGATATAATATAACAAATATCATGAAACATTTACATTTTGTCATCCATTGTATAATTTAAATAAACATAAATGCAAATTTCGCATGTGGAAAACGTAAGTACACCCCTACATTTATCACTACTTCAAATCCCTAAAATTAGAATCAGGTGCACCAGCTCAGGTGCAAATGATTAGAACATCGTTAGAGAGGATCTTGGAGGAACCTGTCTTATTTAAACCTCAGACATTTAGTTTGGTTTACTCTTTGTTGTTGAAGTGTGCGGCATCACCATGCCAAGATCAAAAGAGCTCTCTGAGGCCTTCAGAAAGAAGGTTATAGATGCCTACGTGTCTGGGAAGGGATTTTATAAGATCTCCAAACAATTTGAAATCAATCATTCGACTCTCCAGAAGATCACCTACAAGTAGAGAAGATTCAAACAACTGCCAACTTGTTCAGGCCAGGCCGCCCAATCAAGTTCAGCCCGAGAGCAGACCGCAAGATGCTGAAAAAGTCTCTAAGAACCCCAGAATATCATCACGTGACCTACAGGTAGCTCTTGCCACTGTTGATGTCAAAGTGCACGAGTCTACCATTAGAAAGATGCTGCACAAATTTGATCTCCATGGGAGGTGTGCCAGGAGGAAACCTTTCCTGTCCAAAAGAACATCAGGGCAAGACTAAAGTTTGCCAATGAACGCCTAGGCAAAGACCAGCACTTCTGGAACAATGTGCTCTGGACAGATGAGTCAAAGGTAGAGCTATTTGGCCACAGTACCAGAAGACATGTTTGGCGAAAACCAAAGACAGCATTTGACCACAAAAACCTGATACCAACTGTAAAGCATGGTGGTGGAAATATTATGGTTTGGGGCAGCTTTGCTGCATCAGGGCCTGGGCAGCTCACCATCATATAATCCACTATGAATTCTTCATTGTACCAGAGGGTCCTTGAGGATAATGTGAGGCCATCTGTCGGAGAGTTGAAGCTCAATCAAAGGTGGACCTTGCAACATGACAATGACCCTAAACATACCAGTAAATCCACCAAGGAATGGTTGAAAAGAAAGAAATGGAGGGTTCTGAAATGGCCAAGTCAAAGCCCGGATCTAAATCCCATCGAGATGTAGTGGGGGGATTTGAAACGAGCTGTGCATGCAAGAAACCCCTCAAACATCGCACAGCTGAAAGAAATCTGCATGGAGGAGTGGGCAAACATTTCTCCCAGTCGATGTCAGAGACTGGTAGACAGCTATAAGAAACGCCTACTTGAGGTTGTTTCTGCCAAAGGGGGCAATACTACCTATTAGAGCAGTGGTTCTTAACCTTTTTAAAGGCGCCGAACCCTAACGAAACCCACTGAACACTCGCGGAACCCCTCAAATTTGACAAAAAAAATTAAGAAGAATTGCATCTTAATGCGTTTTCTGTTCTTCTTTTCGTGAGGCGATCTGGGAAATGTGTGGTTTTGTTTTGGCAAGGGCCACCCTCAAATCATTTTTGCATGCAAGCCTGCTCCTTTTCTTTGTTTTAATGTCCACCAGTTTCGAAAACGCATGCTCGCAGAGATAAGTTGTAACGAACAGTGTGAGGATCTCAAAGGCAATTTTAGCGATGTGAGGATACCCTTCCATTTGGCGGCACCAAAATGTTGAGAGCGTTGTTGTGCCAAAGAGTTATTGTTGAGTCTGGCTCTGCTGAATTTCGATGATGTCGTCGAGGTATTGGTCGTTGACATCTGCCGTTGCAACGTCGAAAGTAAACGGCTGCCGCACCTATGCTGGGTATTGCTCTTGGTCGGGGAAGTAGCCGTCAAATGACTTTCCCAGCTCATCCAAGTGCATGGCAATCACTTGCTTCAGCTCCCCTGGTACAGCAGTGCCTCCAACTTCAGACTCATCTTCGATCCCGCTCACGCACTCGTCCAGTAGCGAAAAGTTCGCGAAGTTGTCGTTCTCTGTTAGCCGCCTCCACAACGGTAACGTCTTTCGGAAAGTGCTCAGCTTTTCTTCAGATTCGATGACATTCACTCCACCACCCTGCATCTGGCAATTGCGATGATTGATTGCGTTGAAGATGTCAGCCAAGTACGCCAAGGCAATGATGAACTCTGACTCTTGGAAGTGCGTTGCATGGCAATGCTGGTGTTCTCGCAAAAACAGGGCTAATTCTACACGCAAGGCAAAAACACGGCTCACTACCTTCCCTCGTGATAACCATCGAATGTTAGAGTGGTAGAGAAGGACTTCAAATTCAGAGCCGATTTCATTGCACAGCTCTTTGAAGATGCGATGATTCAGAGCATGGCTTTGCACGTAATTCACAGTTTCAACGACGATTTTCAGAACATTGACCAGTTTTGGAGGTAGAGTTTTTGATGCCAGCGCGTGTCTGTGCAGGACGCAGTGCGTGACAATGATGTGTGGTGCATCGGCCTTCACCAGCGCTCCAAAACCGGAGTTGCATCCCAGCATGGCTGGAGCTCCGTCCGAGCAAACTGCAGACACCATGTTCCACGAGAGGCCGTTGCTTCAGAAGAAGTCGTCCACAAGCTTCTTCACATAGGCTGCCTTCGTCGTTGTTGTGAGAGGCTTGCAGAACAGAAAGTCTTCCTTGATCTCGTCTCATTTGACATAACGCACAAATAAGATGAGTTGGCTCAAATTCGAAACGTCGGTGGTCTCGTCGAGTTGAAAGCTGAATTTAGTCAGGCTCGCGACTAAATCTGCGACTACCTGGGCGAGGATGTCGTCGCTCATGTCGTCGATTCTGCATCTGATGGTGTCATTTGAGAGTGGAACAAGAGACAACTTGTTTTCAGCAGCTTTTCCCAGCATGATGTTGGCCATCTTCAACGCGGCCGGTTTGATGAGTGTCTCGCCAACGGTGTGCGGTTTGCCCTGCTTTGTAATCAGGTATGCAACTTCATACGATGCGGTGAGGATCGGTTTGTCAATTGGAACGAAGCCGAGAGTGGGCAAGGTAGCACTTGCGTCGAATCGGACTCTCTTCAATTTGAATTCATCCAGCGTTGCGTCTTTGTACTGCCCCTCGCTGTGCAGTTTTTTGAAGTGTTCCCGTAGTTTTGCTGGTGCTAGGCTGGAGTTGCTCAACTTGACATTGCAAAGCATGCATTGAGGACGTCGACTTCCGTCCCGTTCCGTCAAACACGTGAACCCGTACCGCACGTAATCCTCCGACCACTTCCATTTTTTGCTCGACATACTGCAGGAAAAAAAAAAGAAGTAACAAACTGATCTTAATTGAGTTCGGGCAAATAATTATATGACAAAAATTAAAAAAGGAACATGCTTAAATATAATCAGTACCACTATGAAAACTGAGAAATTTTAACGAAGAAAACATAACTTATAGTTACGATGATGGGATTTATTATCTACTCACTCTATGTCACCTCAAATCCCATTATAATATTACATAGAAAACTGCGAATTGTTAGTTTTGAATTGCGACCAAAGGAGTTATATCACCTCCACCTAATTTTCTGAGTAATTCAATCATATTTTATAATCACCATCCACTTTTGACTTTAATATAACTCTGAACCCGCCCTGCAAATCCACAAACATTTCCAACTTACTTTTCAATTAATCAGTAACTCCAAAGTAAGGCGCGACCAATGACGCACGGCACACGGCAAGCTAATCGAGGCTATTCACTGGAATTTCCGACACCTGCAAAGTCCAAAATCCAGTAAGTCAGTAAGCAAGTAAGCACCATCAACAGAATAATTAGCAAGTTGCTCATTGATTCAACTTACTACAATCAGTGTGAAACAACTTATCTTAAACACAGACCAGAGAAACCGTGAATGGGATGGGAATACAATATTACAAATAACATTTCCATTCGTTCGTAACATACACAAGAAAATAATAATAATATTAATAATAAGCGTAATTATACATAGATTCAAAATTGATACAAAACTAAAAACAAAACAAAAAACAATTTGCAATGCGTTTCGGAGGACCTCCGCCGAACCCCTGAGACTGGCTCACTGAACCCCTGGGGTTCGGTCGAACCCAGGTTAAGAACCACGGTATGAGAGCCAAGGGTGTACTTACTTTTTCCACATGCGAAATTTGCATTTAGTTTATTTAAATTATACAATGGACTACAAAATGTAAATGTTTCATGATATTTGTTATATTATATCACCTTTATCTGTCAATATTGTTGAAATGAAGATCAAATAGCTGTATGTTGAAATATGTTGAAAAAGTCAAAACTTTACATGGGGTGTACTTACTTTTTCACGTGACTGTATGTGTACATTAGGGTGGTCCACAGATATATGTAATATTTAATACTATTAAAAATCCATGGTCCACAAGGCTGCCCTTATTCCTATGTTTATAAAGATCATATGAACCAAATAAGAGGTCAATTGGAACTAATTTAGAGGGTTCTCAAAAAATAACATTTTTCATTTATCCTGTTTTTTTCAGATGGCAGAAACTCGCAGCTCTTCCACAATTTGGTTGCTGGGCAAGTCTGAAAAGAAAATAATATGTGGGGGACTACCAACCAAAGGACACACATTGCAGAAAATGGTGTACCATCACATACAAGAACACCATACAGTTCGTGAAAGTGCCAAACTTAGTGTACAAGCTGTGTGTGCATACTGTGAGAAAGCACGAATTCCAGTGCAGAGAGTAGATTCCTGTGAGCGCCAACTTTTGAAGTTGTATGATGCCTACAAACTGGTAAAGAAAAATAGAACCAAGACATTCGAAAACTATAGAGTGAAGGAGCAGATGTTCAAAGATGATCTTCAATCCCTCTTCGATATCTCACCAAATGATGCGCTTGAGAAAATGACGAATGAAGAAGACAAAGCATTCCTTATCATGCAGCGTGAGGATCCCTCAAGTTCACGTATGGGCTCTGTGGACAACACTCTGGCAGTGAAGGAGAACAGAAAGCGTATCAGGCTTGAGAATGAAGATAAAAGAAAGAAGAAACATGCTGCTGAGACTCTAACAGCAATGCAATCTGTTCCATCAACATCGGCTGTGGTTGATGATGATGATGATGATGTGTTTGAGATTGAAAGCTCCGATTTAGGGGACAATGAATTCAAACTCCAAAGTCCATCTTCTGCCAAACAGGCGAAAAAGGCTCCCATCAAGGTGATCACTCCAGCAATAGTGGCAACTCTGGACAGAGTAAATCTCTCAGCTGAAAACTTTCCAGTGTCAACCAAAGCCATCTTGTCAAAGAAGTAGGTAATGTTTTGAAACACAAGTTTCTGAAAACAATGTTACGTAAAATCATTCAAATTATGTGTATTCTGATGTTTACTTTGTTCTAATTGTTCTGATAGATTTGTTTTATCGTCTCTGATAGATATTTTATATTTTCTGATGGATGATTTATTTTTTCCAATAAATGATTTATTGTCAAATTAATACATGAATGTTTAATCTACTGTTTTTGTTTTTAATCTTAATTTGACTATATGAATGAACAATGAACAATGAACAATTCAACATACATGTACATTGTACAATGGTACATTGTACATAATTATTTATTAGTTTACAAACAAAGAATAACAATAATAAATAATTTGAGTAAATGAAAATAGATAATTATCTATGAATTAATGTGATGCTAAAAATTCTGTATCTTATTATTCATTAAAATTTGTCAAAGTTTTGAGCAACCCCTAAATATTGTCCAATCAAGCTCACATTTACACCACAAAATAATTTCTTCAATAGGAATAGGGGCAAGCTTGTGGAGAAATGAAAATCCAATCTTCAAATTTTTGGACAGCCCCAGTGTATATATATTGTTACAGATCGCGGTTTAGATGTTACGATGGGCCGAGCGGATGGTCCAACCGCGACCGTTACAGGATCCCCAATTGGGCGGATTCCACCCGACGTTGACCAGATCGCACCACAGATATTCAATCGGGAAACCTCTAAAGCGACCGAAAGAGAAGGAAAAGAGAAGAAGACAGAGTACGGAGGAAGAACAGATTTATTATACACACACAAGCAAAAAGAAAGAGCGACCAAAATTATTTACAGCAATGGATGGAAGAAGCAGTCACACAGTGCATCGTTAGCTTAAACTATTCAATTTACTTAATCCCAGGACAACGATTAGGACAGACGACGTTCACACTTACACGGGGGATATTGCAGGCAGGTATGGCTTGAGGTGGATTGCTGGAGAGGGAGGCAGGGTCGGAGGCAGCAGCTCTCAATTCCTCGCGTTTTTGGCGGGAAAACCCTCCGTCGCGTATCCGCTGCCGATGCTCTAGACGTCACACGCTGGCTCGGTCACACCTGCTCCTCTCCTTCTGGTGGAGCCGTCTCCCTCCTTTCAGCGCGTCTCTCCTTAGCTGGTTTCCTCTCCGAGTACCTCTCCTCTTTGGCTTGGAGCGTCTCGCATCTCACCGCTCACCGCTCCTCTCGTATGTCACCTCTTCGCTCATCTCCTGAAGCAGTCCCTTCCAGTCGCTTTTATCACTCGGGGCCGAATCAAGCCGCCGGCTGTGAGGGCACGCCTACCGGGTCGCTCACCGCGGTGCTGATTGGCTGTTAGGGCTGTCCGATTTCCCCCTTTGATCATGACGACGTGCCACGCCTGTGAGTTGGCGGCTCCTACCCCCCTCTTCTCCGAGATTAGCACATGGGCAATGGCGGCTTGCGAGATTGAACACCACTCGCACCTCTTTTGAAAGGAACTTTGGAGAGTGGAGATGATTGGGGAAAATGAAAGGGCCTACGCTTATTTCGTTCGATACAATGCAGAGTCAATCTAGTGGGAAACACATATTTAGCCTACATAGAATAAGGAAATACACTATTTAAAAAGATATATCGTGGCCTGTGTGTAAGTTTCATGGAATTAACTAGGAGGACGGCTGCGACCATTATTTACATTACGAGGGTGTTACACACAACAAAACCATACCTTTCACCTTCGTTACACTTCCTCCAAAATTGTTACACTCTTCAAAACCGTTACACTTCTCAAATTCGTTACACTGCACCTTCCTTTCTTCAGGCCCGTCCTCGGGCCTACAAAACTTTAACTTAGTGTGACACGTAGGTGTAATTCCCTCTACAATTAACCTGACCCTGAGTGTGACAATCTTAAAACACAAATAAGTATGTCCCCCTATTGCATTGCACCCTGTCTAACAGACTCAAGCCCACAGCTAACCGAATTACGGAATTATTCTCAAACTATACATTTACGGTGGGGAGCATTATTTACAATGACGTTATTTCTTATTTACAACGCAACCCAGGACCTGTGTTTTTTTTTTCTTTTTAGGGAACAAGAAAAAGAAATTCCTGTTGGGAGGGAGGAGACAGCACGCATTGCATCGATGCACCAGTACCAATACCACCAAAGCACCCAAAAGCACCAAAAGCACCACAAAGCACCAAAAGCACCACAACGCACCAAAAGCACCACTCGGTGCACAGTCACCACGGTTTATAATAAACACAACAAAACAACTGGTGGTGGTCTTCTCTTTCTCTGCTGGGCCGATGTTCTTCCCGACGTCTTCTGGCTTCATGCGGCCTAGTTGGAAATAATAAAAAGCACAAACCGTGTCCATATTTATTTAGGGCAACAGGGGCCAACTAAGGGTGGTCCACCTGTTTGGCATAGGTGCCACCTTACCGAGGTCCGCAAGCAAGATTCCCTGGCCACTATGGCCGGTCTCCAACAGAGGTGCCCTGCCCCAGAACCTGGGGTCCATCAAGTGGTACTTGGCCGCAGAACAGCGGTCCATAAAGTGGTACATCAACGCAATGCATGCTGGTTCTGGGAATCTCGTGCGCACAATGGCCACCTCACGCACGCTCCCCTCGGCACCCAATGGCGCACAGGTCCTCAAGTGGGAGACAAAAGGGGGGGGGAAGACAAATGAGCGAGGGGTAAGGTCACAAGGGTACACGTCAATAAAGGCAATGCAGGGTGAAGTGCGTACGGAGAGCGAAGTGAGAAAAACTGGTCCCTACCGTACGTCACCCCCCCCCCCCCCCCCGTCACCTACACTACCCTTGCCCTTACCCCATATTTACAACAATTTACACCTTTACAAATCCGTCGCTACTGTCACGTCTTCCCCTTATTTCCCCTACCAAATTCGTCTCCACAATCCCACTATCCAAAATTTGCCATCACCCAATTCGTCATCAATCCTCATAAGGAGGAAGAGATGGAATTACGCACAATGTCACACCCACGTCATGATGCGTCTCACAATCCAAAACATTTGCATCAAAAATAATTAAACATGGCATGGTGCGGAGTACCTGTCACCTCAGGTGAGTGGATGCAGATGGTGCGAGGAGATCCTTCTTCCTAACTATCCTCTAAATGACTTTAACACACTTTACACTACCCGGGGTCTCTCCCTGCCAATCCATTGGCCAACTTACACTATGGGTTCTAAAAACCAATTCCCATTGACCAAACTGTGGTGCTTCTCAATTTGGGGTCTCACTCCCCCGATTCATCTCCCGGTGCCCTCGCACAATTTCTGGGCTGCGACGTGTAGCTCTCCCAGCAGGTCTACCCACCTGCACACCTCCACCACTGCAGTTGCCACCCGAGCTTACCTAGATCCTCACCCTAACCTAACTAACTGGGGAAAGCCCCTCCTGGCTCTGTCACCCCACTCGGTGCCCTCTGGCACTGGGCTACCCGGGTCCGTCCTCCGGATCCTCGGGCCCCATCCACAACAACTACTACCGGCTCCCAGAGCCCACCTGCGGCCTCACCTGGCCGACATCCTCACAGTGGTGGAGCGCCCAACCAACTACACACACTAACAGGCTACACGCCCAGCCATTTCCACAACACTAATGCACCCATCCACAGACCATTCTTTCACCCGCACCACAGATGCCAATATCCAACCACAATTTACCTGTACCCTCTACCTAACACTTACACTACCCGCCCCGGGTATCCGTGATGGGGGTGCACTCTTCCCCCACTCACACCTTCGCACCATCCACTCCACGACCATCCATTCCAATACTCCATTTATTCCACACTACCATTCTCCATACCTGCTGTTGCACACCTGTGCCCTCACACCTGGTGCCACCTGCACCCTCCTTTCTTCCTGGACCATTTGGTCATCACAATACACATCACCATCACTCACTCATACACTGCTCCATACACCTGTTCAGTTGCACACCTGTGCAATCACACCTGTTCAATTCTCACACACACGGCATCATCTCATCTAACTACTCCCCTCTGAAACTTGCGCTTCCCAGTCGTCCCTTTAAACTATTGCGCTCCCACGTCATTATTATCCACTCTACTCTACCTGCGTCCCCACTACAGGTATCAGTCACTAACTAACCTTAACGTTACCTAATGTCATCTTCGCTAGATCCCTACACACGATATCCTAACCCACCCGGGCTAGTTTTCACTGCCATCAACCCCATAAGCTAGTGCTCCTTTGCCCCCACCTTCTGTGAGGGATGGTGGATTTGCCATCCCACCACATCGGGGAGGTCCTACTATCAATTTCGCTCGTCCAAATCCAACAAATCAACAATTTGCCATTTACCGCTAATCACCATACCATCATCAAATTTTGCTTTTTTCTAATTTCGGGGCCAAAACACTATCCTCATCACCCGTCTACTTATTACATCCTCTCGGTGCGCCAATTCCCTTCCAAAGCTCGGCTTCGTACAGCCGAGCAATGAACGCGGGTTCTTTGGTGCCGGCGGCTGGATGCGTCCCGCATTCGTGGCAGGGACGGGGGCTTACCCGGGCCGAGATCCCACGCACCACCTCGGCGTGGAGCCATCCAATGTCCCGATCTCGACCTGCCGGCACGTCTCAACAGAAAGTGGTCGCCATGACGACCCTTCCTATCGGGCTGCCCGCTCCGCCTAGTGGAGCCCGGACGCGGCCATTCCAAGCGAGGCCCAGCGTGGATCGCGTACGGCGGTCCTTTCGACCCCGCCGTGGCTCGGATCCCCGCTGGTTCTCGCGGCACGCGAATCCCGGCACGCACCGAGGGCCCGATTCGGCTATAAGTCGCTCTAACCGCTAACCCGGTTACCGTCGATGCCTCACCTGGATGCTTACAAGCATACGCTACCCCTTTCTTGCTCATACCTCCAGCTGTTCCCATGCTCCTCGTACCTTTCCTTACACACCTCGGTACACTCACTCCGCTCACCGACTTGGTCACACACCTGACCACCGAACACCTTGGCACACATTCGTCACTCGCACACCTCACCAACACACCTCCTCGCGCCCCTTCCTCGGTCACCTCCTCTGTGACAATTACAGGTGTGCTCTCACCCGCACACCCAACCACGTGCCTCATGACCAACTCAAGTGTGCATTCCCACACACGCTCTACCATTCCAGGTGTGCATCCTTCCATTCCAGGTGTACATCCTCGCTCACCTGTCATAACCAACTCACGCTCCGTGTCACTCTCACTACTTTCACCTCCATTCTTGACAGCGCACTCACCCTTACTCTCGACAGCGCACTCTTTCCCCATGCACCTGTCCGTTACACACCTTTCTCGCGCACACTCTTGCGCACACTCTTTCGTTACTTCCTCTGTAACTCTCACCACAGGCGTGCATTCTCCTTCACTCTTGACAGCGCACTCTTTCCCCATGCACCTGTCCGTTACACACCTTTCTCGTGCATCCTCTTGCGCACACTTTTCCGTTACTTCCTCCGTAACACTCACCACACCGCGCTTCCATGTACCCCCTCGCACACGCGCTACGACCGACTCACTCTCGACAGCACACTCACTCCTTGGCGTGCACTTTTTCCTCACACACCCCATGGTCGGACATTCTCGCACACCTCTTTTTTCGCACACCAGACCTGTCGCACACTTCACCAACGGCCTTTCACGAACACCCGGATCCAAACCAATCCCCAAGCCGACTGAAGCTTTCCTCACATCATATACATTGCCACTCACCTCCGTACCTCGTCGTCGCACCTCCTTTGCCACCTGTAAACTCTTTATTCGGTTAGCGAGCATCACATCATGAGTTGAGCACCGACCTTGCACATATTCCATCACCTCCTCCTGGATTTCTCTTTTAGTTTCTGTCCGTCCCTTCTTAATTTCACTCACCTCTTCTACCACTTCCTCTAATTTTCGCTTCACCTCTTTTATTTCCCGGTGCGTCTCCTCAAGTTCGTCCTCTAAGGCTACCGTGACCGTCTCTATGTGCATCCTCACCTGCCGGTCCTTTGTCTCCATTATCTCTGTCACCTCGTCCACCCTCATTGTCAGTCCCTCACGTACCATCTGACATTGCCTCTGTGTCGCTATTAATTCGTTTTCAATTTCTTTTTGTGTCGTCTTTAACCCTCCTAGTACCGCAGTGTTCTTTTGAACCTGCTCCACTAACTCCGTCTGTCCCTCTGTCAGCTGTTCCACCTCCTCCGTCAGATCTTCTATTCCCCCTTGTAACTTCGCCGTATTATTTCTCACCTCTTTCTCCATACGCTTCTCACCTCGCTTTACCTCCTCGCGTAGCCCCGAGACCTCCTCACTCACACCTCGTCGTATCTCCTCTTTCATCTCCTCCCTTTCTTTTGTAGATGCCGCCCTCATCTGTCCCAATTCATCCCTCTGAGCATCCAGTTTGGTTTCTACCCCGATTTTCACCTCCTCTATCTGCTCTCCCATTTGTTTAATTTCTCTGGCGGATTGCTCCCCTATCTCCCGCAATTTGTCTTCCATCCTATTTTCTAATGCCATTAACCCATTTTTCACCTCTTTTATCCCATTGTCTAACCCCTCAAAATTATTGTCTAACTTCCCAAATTTCTTGTCTAACCCCTCAAAAAAAATTTCTAATCCCTCACCGGTACCCCTCGCTTCGTCCCTCATTACCCCCATTTGGCCCTCCAATCGCTCACCCAATCGCTCACTATCAGCCCTCATTACCCCCAATTGCTCACTCTGCAGTTTGAGGGACGCCTGCATTTGCACCATAAATTGCTCCATGAGGGCCTGCATTTGGGCCATCCCTCCCACTTGTGCAGCGGGTGCGGCCGTCGCAGCCATGTGCGAGGCGCCATTTTGCGCGCCCGCAACCTCGTGCGCGAGGACGCCATTTTGTGCGTCTGATACCCCCTCAACCGCCGCCTCATTGCTCTCCTCCTCCCTTTCTTCCCCTAAGTCCTGGGTTACCCCTAACCCGTCTATCTCCCCCACCGACATCCGATCGCCTTGATTGTCCATGGCGCGATCTCAAAATTCGGGTTTTATAAAACAACACAATTTCGGCAGCTCGTAATTTTGACCAATTTTTTTTTTTTCTACACGTTTTAAAAATTTGGTTCGGGCCTCGAATCCCACTCCCAGACACCAATTGTTACAGATCGCGGTTTAGATGTTACGATGGGCCGAGCGGATGGTCCAACCGCGACCGTTACAGGATCCCCAATTGGCCCGATTCCACCCGACGTTGACCAGATCGCACCGCAGATATTCAATCGGGAAACCTCTAAAGTGACCGAAAGAGAAGGAAAAGAGAAGAAGACAGAGTACGGAGGAAGAACAGATTTATTATACACACACAAGCAAAAAGAAAGAGCGACCAAAATTATTTACAGCAATGGATGGAAGAAGCAGTCACACAGTGCATCGTTAGCTTAAACTATTCAATTTACTTAATCCCAGGACAACGATTAGGACAGACGACGTTCACACTTACACGGGGGATATTGCAGGCAGGTATGGCTTGAGGTGGATTGCTGGAGAGGGAGGCAGGGTCGGAGGCAGCAGCTCTCAATTCCTCGCGTTTTTGGCGGGAAAACCCTCTGTCGCGTATCCGCTGCCGATGCTCTCGACGTCACACGCTGGCTCGGTCACACCTGCTCCTCTCCTTCTGGTGGAGCTGTCTCCCTCCTTTCAGCGCGTCTCTCCTTAGCTGGTTTCCTCTCCGAGTACCTCTCCTCTTTGGCTTGGAGCGTCTCGTATCTCACCGCTCACAGCTCAGCTCACAGCTCCTCTCGTATGTCACCTCTTCGCTCATCTCCTGAAGCAGTCCCTTCCAGTCGCTTTTATCACTCGGGGCCGAATCAAGCCGCCGGCTGCGAGGGCACGCCTACCGGGTCGCTCACCGCGGTGCTGATTGGCTGTTAGGGCTGTCCGATTTCCCCCTTTGATCATGACGACGTGCCACGCCTGTGAGTTGGCGGCTCCTACCCCCCTCTTCTCCGAGATTAGCACATGGGCAATGGCGGCTTGCGAGATTGAACACCACTCGCACCGCTTTTGAAAGGAACTTTGGAGAGTGGAGATGATTGGGGAAAATGAAAGGGCCTACGCTTATTTCGTTCGATACAATGCAGAGTCAATCTAGTGGGAAACACATATTTAGCCTACATAGAATAAGGAAATACACTATTTAAAAAGATATATCGTGGCCTGTGTGTAAGTTTCATGGAATTAACTAGGAGGACGGCTGCGACCATTATTTACATTACGAGGGTGTTACACACAACAAAACCATACCTTTCACCTTCGTTACACTTCCTCCAAAATTGTTACACTCTTCAAAACCGTTACACTTCTCAAATTCGTTACAATATATATATATATATATATATATATATATATATACACAGACTTGGCATTTAATATGGAGTTTTTTTTGTGGGGGTGAACTTACTTTTCAAGATGTCTTAGAACCAAAAGTTCATTGGAATTATGTTGAAATTATTCTAGATATTGTTAATGTGACCTTTAAAAGAAACAAAAACCACATTTGACATTTCGAAACAAATAAATTGATCCTTGAAAGTGATGTAAACTGATATCGAACTCAATTCATGGACAGTACTGTGTTAAACTTCTGTACGTTTTCCAGAAGTATCTCTTTATTTTGCACATTAGCCCAATTTTTTTTTAACAAAAACAAACGTTAAATTACGACTGGGATTACGGACAGTAAAATTACAGTTCAGTACTTCGTGTAACCCCCACGAGCATTCAGGAGAGCCCATACATGTTGAGGCATGCTGTTCACGAGATTTGCCAAGGTTTGGACAGGAATCGCTTGCCATGCAGTGACAATAGCCTGCTGCAATTCACGCACAGAGGTCGGCTGCTGGTCCAAGTGGTCGATTTGACGCGTTAATTCTCCCCACAAGTTCTCGATCGGATTCATATCCGGGGACATGGCAGGCCACTCCATATGCTCTACACCACGGTCAGCAAGAAAGTGTTGGATCATGCGAGCACGATGAGGCCGTGCATTGTCATCTTGGAAGACAAAGTTTCCTCGAAAGGCTGCACGAGCAAATGGAAGCAATATTTCTTCCAGAATTACCCTGTACTTGAACTGGTTCAGGTTTCCATTCAGAACAACCAGGCCCGTTTTGCCCCCTGCATGAAAAGCAGCCCAAACGGTCACCCCACCACCTCCAGCTTGGACTCTTGGCACTATACAATCTTTGTTGTAGGCTTCATGCACTTGTCTGCGCACTCGGACGCGGCCATCTTGACGATAGACCAGAAATCTAGACTCGTCACTGAAGATCACATGATTCCAGTGTCCTGGCTGCCATTGACAGTGCTCTCTGGCCCACTGCAATCGGCGCTGGCGATGTTGTCTGGTCAGGCGTGGCTTTCTCAGTGGACCCCTGGCACGATAGCCTGCTTGAACCAGTCGTTGGTTGACTAGCCTTCTGGATACAGGCACATTTGTCAGTTGCTGCCACTCAACCCTAAGCCGATTAGCTGACTTGGTATGGCCATTGCGGACTAACCGGTGCAGCTGGCGATCATCCCTCCTAGTGGTTCTGCGGGGATGTCCTGGCCTCGGTTTTGGAGTAGGGACACCCCTCTGAGCATTTCGTTTCAGGATCTTTGACACCTGACCTTGAGTGATGCCATACTGCCGAGCAATAGCACGCTGTTTCATGCCGTAATTTCGTAAAGCCACCACTCCATGACAAACAGCATTGTCGAGTTGACGGACCATCTCCAGAAGAAGCGGCAATGACTTTTGGAGATGTGCAGCAGTTGTTTTCCACAAATACAGAACGCAACAACCCTTGTATACCCGACTGTGAAGCCAATCATCAAATGCACCTGTCCGTACATTTTGCCACGCCACCTGTGATATAATCCTGTTGTTGACTTCTTGCTGCGACAGACAATCAGTGACATGGTCCTTTCAACAAATAAATCACCAAAGTGTAAAAGAAACTCACCAGATTGATATATTGAGTTAAGAAAGTAAACCCAAGTCAAGAAAAAAAAAATATTCCATATTAAATGCCAAGTCTGTATATATATACATATACTGAAACGCAAAAGAAACTTACCACCTTTGAAACCTTTAAATATCAACAATAACACTGTGTAGTAAATGTGTGAACTTATTTGTGGACAATAGTGTCCTCACTGTCAGACAAAACGGTCACGGATGGTCACTTGAACCTTCAATGGTCACTTCATAGCACAGCTGTTGAACAGCCGTTTTGACTGTCAGTGATTAGCCAAGGGGTACGGGATGATTTTAATGAGCTGCACGTGATGTCTTGATATTGGCTTTAAAAAGGCCAGTGCAAAATGGGCATTTCAATCAGCATGCCACGATTGTCAAGGGATCAACGGCAGCGTGCCCTGGGCATGCTGCAAGGCGGACTGAGCTACCGTGAGGTGGCACGTCGCCTTGGCTGTTCACACCAGACGATATCGGCCCTGGTGGACAAAGACACGCTCCACAACTCTGCAGATGACAGACCTCGATCAGGGAGGCCAAGAGTCACCAATGCAAGGCAGGACAGGCAGATGGTCCAAAGTCACCTGCGGGATCGATTCCGTCCAGCATCCCGCACTGCGGCAGAAACTCCGGGGCGTGCAAACCCACGGATCTCCAATGATACTGCACGAAGACGACTGCATGACTATGGTCTGACTGCCAGAAGACCATACAGAGGCCCGTGATGACGGCTGCCCATCGCCACAACCGACAGAGATGGTGCCAGCAGCATCAGCGGTGGACCTTGGCGCAGTGGAACGAGGTCGCTTTCAGCGATGAGTCAAGGTTCTGTGTGGACAGTCCTGATGGGCGTGAGCGTGTCTGGAGTAGAACTGGCGAGCGATATGCCGATTGTTGCGTGCGTCAAGCAAACAGGTGGGGTGGCCCAAGTGTGATGGTGTGGGCCGCCATATCAGGCCGGTACAGGACACCACTGGTGGTTGTGGATGGGAATCCTAATGCCCAGCGGTATGTGGATAACATCCTGCGACCTCATCTGCTGCCATTCCTGCTAGACCACCCAGAACTGAGAACCTTTCAGCATGACAACGCTTGTCCCCATGCTGCTCGCTTTACCACTGCATTTCTCCAAGGTGAGAACATCAACACCATGCAGTGGCCTGCGCTCTCCCCTGACCTGAATCCCATAGAGCACCTGTGGGATGAGCTTGGGAGATGCGTAGTTGGTAGGGCCAGGACATGGGCAGAGCTGCTTCAGACATTGAGGACTGAGTGGGACAGAATCCAGCAGCAATCCATCCAAAGACTGGTAGGCAGTATACCCCGACGATGCACTGCCTGTATCCAAAACAATGGTGGCCACACACGCTATTGAAAGGGGACTGACATTGCACCCTGTGCTGTTCTGTACTGTAAAACAAACCTCACGGTAGCTCAATCCGCCCTGCAGCATGCCCAGGGCACGCTGCCGTTGATCCCTTGACAATCGTGGCATGTTGATTGAAATGCCCATTTTGCACTGGCCTTTTTAAAGTCAATATCAAGACATCACGTGCAGTTCATTAAAATCATCCCGTACCCCTTGGCTAATCACTGACAGTCAAAACGGCTGTTCAACAGCTGTGCTATGAAGTGACCATTGAAGGTTCAAGTGACCATCCGTGACCGTTTTGTCTGACAGTGAGGACACTATTGTCCACAAATAAGTTCACACATTTACTACACGCAGTGTTATTGTTGATATTTAAAGGTTTCAAAGGTGGTAAGTTTCTGTTGCGTTTCAGTATGTATATATATATATATATATATATATATATATATATATATATATATATATATATATATATATATATACTTGGCAAAAAAAGAAACATGTTCATAAGAAGCATTTTTTTTAATGTGCATTGTTGTGCACAAATTATCAATGACAAAGATCTGTAATACCATTTTAAGCACCTGTATTTTCAACCACATTTCTTGAGCGTCATGCCTCACTGAACCACCACAATAGGGGTTGAATGGATTTTCAAACAATCACTTACTGTGGCTTCCAAGGCTAAATTGCCGAAGAATGTTGATGTTCCTGTGGTAGTCTATGGTCCATGGAGGCTTGAACCGAATTCACTCAGCAGACGACAATGCCCTGTGGCGCGACTTTGGCCAAATGCTCGGAGTCGGGTTAGTCCTTTGTTAATGGCTCGAGCTGCGGATTGCTAAACCGCTCGGCAATCTTCCATCCTATCCGCGGCTCGGGTGGGGCTCATTTCCTCGCTTACCGGAAGGCGCTGGTAATTAGGTCATAGGAATAATTGGCCTACTACCCTATTCAGCGCTGACCAGAAGTGACGTAATAGATCCAGGACCGGCGGAGACGGCCAGCTTAACAGGACAAGGGGATTAACCCCCCCCTTGCTGACGGGAGTGCCGTCCCCCGGATCCGTATATACATATACATATATATATACATATATATATATATACATATATATATACATATATATACATACATATATATATACATATATATACACATATATATACATATACTGTATATATATATATACATATATATACACATATATATACATATATATATATATATATATATATATATATATATATATATATATATATATAGATATATATATATAATATATGTATATATATATATATATATATATATATAATATATGTATATATATATATATATATAACATATGTATATATATATATATATATATATATATATATATATATATATATATATATATATATAATATATAATATATATATATATATAATATATATATATATTATATATAAATATATACAGTCACGTGAAAAAGTAAGTACACCCCATGTAAAGTTTTGACTTTTTCAACATATTTCAACATTCAGCTATTTGATCTTCATTTCAACAACATTGATAGATAAAGGTGATATAATATAACAAAATATCAACGAACATTTACATTTTGTAGTCCATTGTAAAATTTAAATAAACATAAATGCAAATTTCGCATGTGGAAAAAGTAAGTACACCCTTGGATTTAATAGGTGGTATTGCCCCCTTTGGCAGAAACAACCTCAACTAGGCGTTTCTTATAACTGTCTACCAGTCTCTGACATCGACTGGGAGAAATTTTTCCCCACTCATCCATGCAGAATTCTTTCAGCTGTGCGATGTTTGAAGGGTTTCTTGCATGCACAGCTGGTTTCAAATCCCCCCACAACATCTCGATGGGATTTAGATCCGTGCTTTGACTTGGCCATTCCAGAACCCTCCATTTCTTTCTTTTCAGCCACTCCTTGGTGGATTTACTGGTATGTTTAGGGTCATTGTCATGTTGCAAGGTCCACCTTCTGTTGAGCTTCAACTTTCCAACAGATGGCCTCACATTATCCTCAAGCACCCTCTGGTACAATGAAGAATTCATAGTGGATTCTATGATGGTGAGCCGCCCAGGCCCTGATGCAGCAAAGCTGCCCCAAACCATAATATTTCCACCACCATGCTTTACAGTTGGTATCAGGTTCTTGTGGTCAAATGCTGTCTTTGGTTTTCGCCAAACATGTCTTCTGGTACTGTGGCCAAATAGCTCTACCTTTGACTCAACTGTCCAGAGCACATTTTTCCAAAAGTGCTGGTCTTTGCCGAGGTGTTCACTGGCAAACTTTAGTCTATCCCTGATGTTCTTTCTGGACAGCAAAGGTTTCCTCCTGGCACACCTCCCATGTAGATCAAATTTGTGCAACCGCTTTCTAATGGTAGACTCGTGCACTTTGACATCAACAGTGGCAAGAGCTACCTGTAGGTTGCGTGATGACATTCTGGGGTCCTTAGAGACTTCTTTCAGCATCTTGCGGTCTGCTCTCGGGCTGAACTTGTTGGGGCAGCCTGGCCTGAACAAGTTGGCAGTTGTTTGGAATCTTCTCCACTTGAAGATGATCTTCCGGACAGTCGAATGATTGATTTCAAATTGTTTGGAGATCTTTTAAAATCCCTTCCCAGACTCATAGGCATATATAACCTTCTTTCTGAAGGCCTTGGAGAGCTCTTTTGATCTAGGCATGGTGACGCCGCACACTTCAACAACAAAGAGCAAACCAAACTAAATGTCTGAGGTTTAAATAAGACAGGTTCCTCCAAGATCCTCTATAACGATGTTCTAATCACTTGCACCTGAGCTGGTGCACCCGATTGTAATTTTAGGTATTTGAAGTAGTGATAAATGTCGGGGTGTACTTACTTTTTCCACATACTAAATTTGCATTTATGTGTACTTAAATTATACAATGGACTACAAAATGTAAATGTTTCATGATATTTGTTATATTATATCACCTTTATCTTTCAATATTGTTGAAATGAAGATCAAATAGCTGTATGTTGAAATATGTTGCAAAAGTCAAAACTTTACATGGGGTGTACTTACTTTTTCACATGACTGTATATATATATATATATACATATTTATACTTGGCAAAAAAAGAAATGCAAGTTTTTATGCCTAACCCTAACCCAAACAAGTAACCCTAACAACTACCCTAACCCTGCCCTAACCCTACCCTAACCCTAACCCTATCCTAACAACAATCAGGGAAAACACTAAAGCGACCGGATGAGAGGAAAACCCAAAGAATAAGAAGGAACAGGTGTAATTTATTAATTTTATCCAAAACCAAAACCAAAGAAGAAAAGCAAGGGAATGTACAGTGAAGAAGAAGAAGCAGATAATAATAATAATAATAATTCATTTATTTTGTATAGCGCTTTTCCAGAAGCCCAAAGGCGCTTTGACAGAGTGGAAAACATAATGCATAACAATACATGAAAACAACAATTGCAAAAAGACAAGAATCAATAGGGAAATATTTAAAGCAAAAGGAGGGAGAAGGAGAAGAGATAGTCAGGGGTTAGATGCTGTGGGTTGAATGTTGAATGCAGTGTTGAACAGGTGGGTCTTTAGTGATGTTTTGAATGTGGTGAGTGAGGAGGATTCTCTGATGGTGTGAGGTAGTGAGTTCCAGAGGGTGGGAGCAGCGATGGAGAAGGCCCTGTCCCCCCAGGATCTGAATTTGGTCCGGATGGAGGGGGTCAGGAGGTTGGTACCAGCAGAGCGGAGGTTGCGGGTGGGAGTGTGTCTGGAGAGGAGGTCAGCCAGGTAGGATGGGGCCAGGTTATAGAGGGCTTTGTATGTCAAGAGGAGGATTTTGTACTGGATTCTCTGGGGGATGGGGAGCCAGTGAAGCTTGTAAAGGACGGGGGTGATGTGGTCACGGGTCCGGGAATGGGTGAGTAGACGGGCAGCGGAGTTCTGAATGTATTGGAGTTTATTGGTGATTTTTGAGGGTGAACCATAGAGGAGGCTATTGCAGTAGTCCAGACGGGAGGTGATGAAGCCGTGGATGAGGGTTTCTGCAGCCGTGGAGGAGAGGGATGAGCGGAGACGGGCAATGTTTTTCAGGTGAAAGAAGGCTGACTTTGTGATCTGTTTAGTGTATTTGTCGAAGGAAAGGGTTTGGTCAAAGATGACGCCAAGATTCTGGATGTGAGGGGAGGTGGATACTGGGATACCGTCGATGTTGAGGGCAAAGTTATGGGTGGATTTTGTGAGCGTTTTTGGGCCAATGATGATTATTTCAGATTTATCACAGTTAAGCTTGAGGAAGTTGATTTGAAGCCAGGATTTTATTTCAGTGATGCAGTTTGTCAGGATAGAGTGGGTGTCGGTGGAGACGGACTTGGTGGAGATGAAAAGCTGGATGTCATCGGCGAAGCAGTGGAATTGGAGACCATGACGGCGGATTAAGTGACCGAGGGGGGACAGGTAAAGGATGAAGAGGAGGGGGCCAAGAACTGAACCTTGGGGGCACCTTGGGGGAAGGGAGCAGTGGGGGATTTGCAGTTATTGATGGAGATGAACTGGCGTCTGTCAGAGAGGTATGATTTAATCCAAGAGAGGGCAGTGCCGGTAACGTTAAAGGTGGATTCAAGTCGGGTGAGGAGGATGGTGTGATCGATGGTGTCAAAGGCAGCGCTGAGGTCGAGGAGGACGAGAATGTTGAGGTTGCCAGCGTCAGAGGAGAGGAGAAGGTCGTTGGTGATTTTGAGGAGAGCAGTTTCAGTACTGTGGTTGGAGCGGAATCCGGATTGGAATGTTTCATACAGGTTATTGGCAGAGAGATGATGTTTGAGTTGAGTGGCTGCAGCGCGTTCCAAAACTTTTGACAGAAAGGGTAGGTTGGAGATGGGTCTGAAGTTGTTTAGGGTGTCAGGGTTTAGACCAGGTTTTTTTAGAATGGGGGTAACAGCAGCAATTTTGAGGGAAGGTGGGACGATGCCTGTAGACAGGGAGGAGTTTAGTGTTGCAATGATAAGTGGAGAGAGAGCAGGGAGGGAGGCCTTGACAAAGCTGGAGGGGATGGGGTCAAGAGTGCAGGTGGCAGTTTTCATTCCTATGAGGAGTTCAGAGAGGTCAGTAGGGGAGATTGGGGAGAACCGAGACAGGGGATGGCAGGACAAGGGGGGGCAGGTGGTTGGAGGGGGAGCGGGTGCGGCGGTCGTCAAGCTGTTGTAGATGTTGTCAATTTTGCATTGGAAGAAAGAGAGGAAGGAGATGCAGTTGTCTACTGTGAATGACTGGGTGGTGGTGTTCATGGGGCGGAGGAGTTTGTTTATTGTCGAGAAGAGTGCTTTTGGGTTTCCGGAGCCAGAGTGGATAATTTGAGAGTAGTAGGCTGAGCGGGCGCGGGAGAGGGCATCTTTGTAGTGTTGTAGGTGGTCCTTGTAGGCTTGGGAGTGAACTGTGAGACCCGTTTTATTGCGGAGTCTTTCAAGTTGGCGAGCACGAGTTTTCATCAGGCGGAGTTCAGGGTAAACCAGGGAGCAGAATGGGTGAAAGAAACTGTTTTGGTTTTTACAGGCGCAAGCTGGTCAAGGCAGGAGGAGAGAGTGTGGTTGTAGTAGTCAGTGAGGTCGGAAGGGGTGTGGAGGTCAATGAAGGGAGAAGTGGACATTTTTTCAGAGAGGGTGGATGAGAATGAGGTAGGTGAAAGAGCGTTTAGCTTACGGAAGGTGATAGTGCGATAACGTCTTGGTGTTGGGGCGGGGATGTTGATGGTCAGAGTGATGGCTAAGTGGTCAGAGAGGGTGAGGTCGGAGCCAGAGAGATGGTGCAAATTTAATCCAGTGGAGCAGACAAGGTCCAAAATGTGACCACGGATATGGGTAGGAAAGTCGACATGTTGAGTGAGGTTAAAGCAGGTGAGTAAATCAGTGAAGTCAGTGGTTATTGTGGAGTCAGTGGAGTCCATGTGGATATTGAAATCACCAAGGAGGAGGATTGAGGGGGAGAGGGAACATAGCTGGGTCAGAAAGTAGGAGAAGTCAGACAGGAATGATGGGTGTGGTTTGGGAGGGCGGTAGACGACAGCCATGACTGACTGCGTGCGACCAGAGAGTTTAAAAGCCAGGTGTTCAAATGATGGAGCAGATGAGATGGAGATGAGGTTGGTCTTGATGTCTTGATGGTGGATAACAGCAATTCCACCACCTCGGCCCTCCGAGCGTGGTTTATTGACGTAGGAATATCCATTGGGTGTGGTGAGGTTGAGTGTGTAGTAGTCCAGAGGTTGTTGCCAGGTTTCGGTGAGACAGAGAAAGTCCAGTTTGTTATCCAGGATGTATTCGTTCAGGATGAGGCATTTGTTGTTGAGGGACCGGGTGTTGAACAGGGTGAGCTTGATGTTGTTTTGAACAGCAGGGATGAATTCCGGTGATTTAGCCAGGGTTCGTAGGCAGAGGTGCGATCGTGTGCGTTGCTGTGACCAGGTGCGCTGGGACGAAGAGTGAGAGCGCGCTGAGCCGACCAGAGGACGGGGATGGACTGACCTGATTGCAAATAAACAAACTTACGACCGGAGCCACGGTGAATGTACCTGGGTCGTCGGAGGAGTCCATTTGATTTGATGGCAGAGATGCATGATGGGGTGGAGCGGGTATTGAGCAGAAGGAGCCTTGCGGCGGAGTACCGCAGAGCCATGCCAGGCAGGAGCGGAGAGACGAGACGAGGCCAAGGTTGAGGAGGTGAAACAATGGTCCCAACCCACGAGAGCAGGCCCAAGGAAACGAAGGAGCCAGGTAGGTGAAGCCAGGAGCAGAGCCGGGACCAAGCAGAGGGCAGGCAGGAGCAAAGAGACGATCACGAGGCCAAGGTTGATCACGGCGGGAAACCGCCGCGATGGTCACAACCCACGAGAGCGCGCACGAGGAAACAGCGAGCAGGCGAAGGAGCCGGGCAGGCGAAGCAGGGAGCAGAGCCGGGGCTATGCAGAGGGCAGACTCAATGGCCAAAAAATCCGCACGACCACCAAAAAAGAAAGCAACTGACAGTGGCCCGGTCGAAGAAGCGGCGAGCATGTGACGCCTGCGTCCTCTTCATACCGGACCGGAAGCGGATTTGCACATTAATAACCAGAATGCCAGATTATACAAGCACACAGATACACAGGGCAAACCTTAAAACAGTCTTATATAATAACCCCGGACAAACAAACAGACTTACACGACAGGGAATGGCAGGAAGTAATGGCTGGAAGGAGGAGAAGGTCCAGGCAGACGGTAGGCGTCGAGGTCCGGCTCCAGGAGTGGACTCGCGTCGTGTCGGGAAACCCTGGCAGGCAGCGAACGCGTATCGTGGACCGCGAGCGGACGTTACATATATCGGGGAAACTGGGATACGGCGTACGTAATATGTGGCTCGTGCCAACGCTCTCTCTCTCTCTCGAACAAGGTTCCTATCATCAACGGTCCCCTGCGCAGTCCGTTACCATCAGCAGTTCGTGGCGCAGCTCGTCCCAAAAGCAGTCCGTGGCGCACTCCCAGCTCCCCTCCAGCTCATCGACCCGAACTCCTTCTCACCTCATCTGCTCTACTTCTCACCTCATCTGTACCTTCTCACTCGTCTGTTGAAGCAGTCCCTCGCAGCCGCTTTTATTGTCCGTTGTTGTATCAAGCCGCCGGGTCCGATGACACGCCTCCCGGTCGGCTCACCTCGGCACTGGTTGGCCGGCAAGGGCTCGCTGGCTCCACCTCTGATGGTGAGTCGATGTGCCACACCTTGTTCTTCTGGTTCCGCCCCCTTTTTCCTCGGCTTGAGACCGCGTGCGTAATGGCGGCTTGGTGCCAGCAAACAGACCAAGGCAAACGGCAGCGAATGCTATCCTACTGTTCTCTCTGCACTTTGAAGAGCGGCAGAGATGATTGGGGAAATTGAAAGGGGCCTATCTTATTTGATTAATGCAACGCAGATTCAACTATTGGGAACAGATCCTTAACTGAAACACATAATAATGAAATAACTACAGAGAGGTCCTATGGTGCTCTACGTGTTGTACATGGACTAACTAGGGTGCGATCTTTAACAAAGCCAAATAATGGGGATATTTACAGGGGATGATTTATAAGGGAAACATTTACTAAAATTTACTAGTGAAGGTTCTA
Source organism: Myxine glutinosa (assembly GCF_964187855.1). Classification (NCBI taxonomy): domain Eukaryota; kingdom Metazoa; phylum Chordata; class Myxini; order Myxiniformes; family Myxinidae; genus Myxine; species Myxine glutinosa. Next base: position 33,563,988 of record NC_136264.1, on the reverse strand, counting down.
AAAACCGTAACAATATATATATATATATATATATATATATATATATATATATATATATATATATATATATATATATATATATATATATATATATATATATATATAATATATATATATATATATACACAGAGGGCTGCAAAAGTAGGTATACAGTAATGAAAAACAAAACATGAGCACAAAACGTATTTTATTGATTATACAAGCATATCAATAATAACATATCAATAATAAACATATCAATAATAAACATATTAATCCCTCAAATGTTCAAACTGTTTGCCCCCGGCATTCACACACTCCACTAGTCGAGTGTGGACACCCATGCACACTCTGGCACAAAGGTCTTTGTCAGCATCAATTTCCTGGCAAGCCTCCCGTATGAACTGAATCATGGCATCAACAGAACGTGGCTTGCATGCGAAAACCCTGTCTTTTACACATCCCCAGAAAAAAAAGTCCATAGGGGTGAGATCCGGCGAACGTGGTGGCCAATCAACGGCTCCCCGACGTCCAATCCACCTGTTGTTAATTTTCGTTAAATCGTTCAATTTCCACTTCACCTGCAAATAATAGATGTATTATAGAAAAAATTACAAAAATAAAAATATTAAAAATGGTAATAATGATTTTAATGAATTAAATGAATTCTAGTATTAAATGAATCCTAGCACCACTATTATAATACTGGTAATACTGATATAATCCTTACTGTATACCTACTTTTGCAGCCCCCTGTATATATATATATATCTATATCTATATATATATATCTATATATATATATATATATATATATATATTTATATATATATATATATATATATATATATATATATTGTTGCGGATCTCCGACGTCGGCCTTCCGCTTATCAAGGGGGGATTAATCCCCTTGTCCTTTATCTGGCCGACGCAATCCTGGGGGTTATAACGTCCTTCCCGGGCAGCGTTAGGTAGGGTTTTTAGGACTAGGGATTCGCTATTACCTAAGTACTAACGCTGACCGGAAACGAGGAAATAACTCCCGCCCGAATCACGGATGAAAAATGAATGAATGAATGATCGTTTTAAGGCCATTTTCCCCGCTAGAGCAGGGGTTAGCCTTGCGGGCCCCATGACAATCATGGTTCCCTATTTGAGGCAATGTTTTTATGGCCGGATGCCCTTCCTGGTGCCAACCCTTAGTCGCATCTTACGATGCGCAGGGATATGGTGTACCTATTCTAAACTGGGGTACACAACAGATATTGATGGAATATGCCGAGCGGATAGTAATCCGTGATCCGAGCTGTTAACCAGAGACTAGACCCGATTCTAAGCGGTTCCTAATCGTGCCACGCTTACCCAATTGAGAAAAGACTAGGACGATCGGATTAAGAGGAAACCAGAAAGAACAAGTAATTTATTAACAATTTGTACACTTAGAAGAGGAAAAGAAAGAATGTACAAGGAAGAAGAAGAAAAAGGACACAGGGCAGCCTTAGACAGTCTTATTCTATTCCCTGCACACGGGCCCGCTCGCTCTCAGACTCAGTCTCAGACGCAGACTCACGCGGGGATGTAGCAGGTAGGGTGGAAGGTCCGGCGATGGCGTCCACAGCTCGTCTCGGTCCTTGCTCATCCTGTGCAGCAGATTGAAACCGGCAGGCAGCTCTCCGCGTAGCGTAGGCGCGAGCGGACAGTTATTGTGACGGGGAAAGGTCGGTAAGCTAGCGGTTATTGCACGCTTAGCCGCGTACGTAATAAGTGTACAGGCGCCTTTACACGCGCTCCCGGTATTACTCTGATCGCTCCAAGCGCCCCTTCCCCAATGTCCTTCTGCATGCTGCAATGCATGCCACGCGCTTGCCCTTTGTAAAGCTGGTTGCCACAGCGCGTCTCTCCCTCTCGTACTCAACTCTCGTGCCAGTCCTTCTGAATGCGCTCTTTATACCACGAAGTTCTTCTGGCCAGTCCTGTCGAGGGCTTTGTGTGCGCGCTTTTATAAGTCAAGCCAGCGAACGCTCTGGAAGCCCCAATCACGTCCTGTCAGGCGATCTCACCTTAGCCCTGATTGGCTGGTGTGGTCTTACCGGCTCCGCCTTGATGGCCGCTTGACGTGGCCGCACCTCTATCCTTGCGCTCCGCCCCTTTTTCCGGGCTTTACCTCATGGCTGTTGGGCTGGGTTGAGCGCGCCCAAGGGCAGCGAAGGCTGCTGGCCAAGGAGCGTAACAAACTGGGAGGGGCGATGGGGTACAGACTGAAGAGCACTTAATGGTGTCGCTTGGAGGGAGGCTGCCAAAATGAACGAAAGGGGCCTACTCTTATTTGTTTTATGCAACGCAGTTGCAACTATTGGGAATGGCCTTATCCTAAACACATACTAAGAAATAACTACGGTCCTAAGGTGACCTACGTGTTGCTTGTGGCCTATCTATGGGGTGCAACCTTTAACCTTTAATGATGTTACTTGTGTGGGTTCTCAAAACCGCAACAATATACAGACTTGGCATTTAATATGGGAAAAATTTTTTTCCTTGACTTGCGTGTACTTTCTTAACTCAGTATATCAATCTGGTGAGTTTCTTTTACACTTTGGTGATTTATTTGTTAAAAGAACCATGTCACTGATTGTCTGTCGCAGCAAGAAGTCAACAACAGGATTATATCACAGGGGGCGTGGCAAAATCTCCGGACAGGTGCATTTGATGATTGGCTTCACAGTCGGGTATACAAGGGTTGTTGCATTCTGTATTAGTGGAAAACAACTGCTGCATGTCTCCAAAAGTTATAGCCGCTTCCTCTGGAGATGGTCCGTCAACTCGACAATGCTGTTTGTCATGGAGTGGTGGCTTTACGAAATTACGGCATGAAACAGCATGCTATTGCTCGGCAGTATGGCATCACTCAAGGTCAGGTGTCAAAGTTCCTGAAACGAAATGCTCAGAGGGGTGGCCCTACTCCAATACCGAGGCCAGGACGTCCCCGCAGAACCACAAGGAGGGATGATCGCCAGCTGCACCGGTTAGTCCGCAATGGCCGTACCAAGTCAGCTAATCGGCTTAGGGCTGAGTGGCAGCAACTGACAAATGTACCTGCATCGAGAAGGCTAGTCAACCAACGACTGGTTCAAGCAGGCTATCGTGCCAGGCGTCCCCTGAGAAAGCCACGCCTGACCAGACAACACCGCCAGCACCGATTGCAGTGGGCCAGAGAGCACCGTCAATGGCAGCCAGGACACTGGAATCACGTGATCTTCAGTGACGAGTCTCGATTTCTGGTCTATCGTCAAGATGGCCACGTCCGAGTGCACAGACAAGTGCATGAAGCCTACAACAAAGATTGTATAGTGCCAAGAGTCCAGGCTGGAGGTGGTGGGGTGACCGTTTGGGCTGCTTTTCATGCAGGGGGCAAAACTGACCTGGTTGTTCTGAATGGAAACCTGAAACAGTTCAAGTACAGGGCCATTCTGGAAGAAACATTGCTTCCATTTGCTCGTGCAGCCTTTCGAGGAAACTTTGTCTTCCAAGATGACAATGCACGGCCTCATCGTGCTCGCATGATCCAACACTTTATTGCTGACCGTGGTGTAGAGCATATGGAGTGGCCTGCCATGTCCCCGGATATGAATCCGATAGAGAACTTGTGGGCAGAATTAACGCGTCAAATCGACCACTTGGACCAGCAGCCGAGCTCTGTGCGTGAATTGCAGCAGGCTATTGTCACTGCATGGCAAGTGATTCCTGTCCAAACCTTGGCAAATCTCGTGAACAGCATGCGTCAATGTGTACGTGCTCTCCTGAATGCTCGTTGGGGTTACACGAAGTACTGAACTTTAATTTTACTGTCCGTGATCCCAGTCGTAATTTAACTTTTGTTTTTGTTAAAAAAAAGAATTGGCTAATGTGCAAAATAAAGAGATACTTCTGGAAAATGTACAGAAGTTTAACACAGTACTGTCCATGAAATGAGTTCGATGTCAGCTTACATCACTTTCAAGGATCAATTTATTTGCTTTGAAATGTCAAATGTGGTTTTTGTTTCTTTTAAAGGTCACATTAACAAAATCTAGAATAATTTCAACATAATTCCAATGAACTTTTGGTTCTAAGACATCTTGAAAAGTAAGTTCACCCCCACAACAAAAAATATTCCATATTAAATGCCAAGTCTATATATATATATATATATATATATATCTATATATATATATCTATATATATATATATATATATATATATATATATATATATATATATATATATATATACATACATATATATATATATATATATATATATATATATATATATATACATACATATATATATATACATATATATATATATATATATATATATATATATATATATATATATATATATATATATATATATATATATATATATATATATACGTAGTGTGTTCAAAAAGTATCCGACCTTTATTTTTCGTGCGTAAAAAAAAAGAAGCCAGGGAGGCGTTGATTGGAGCACGTATGTAGGCGATCCTAATGCACACGCGTGAATTTTTTCCCACCTGCAGAAGCTGTCATTCGACGGCAGACCGCCGATGAGTGAGGTCATGTAAGCGAGCGCCGTCGGATTTTCGTTTTTGACAAAATGACGGAAAAACTTGAACAACGCTACTGCATCAAATTTTGTGTTTCATCAAACTTGCATCAAAACTGCAACTTGGTTTCTGGGTCGTACCCATAAACCCAGGACTCATCGCCAGTGATCACTGTGTTGAGGAAGCTGGGATCGCTGTTCACAGTCTCCAGCATGTCCTGTGCGATCTCCAAACGGAGTTGCTTCTGCTCAATCGTTAGCAGCTTTGGTACGAACTTCGCTGAGATTCTCCTGAAGCCCAAATCCTCCTTCATAATGGAATGAACGGTGTTGAATCTTGCGGATCGTTTCCACTTGGGAATCGCCAAGCTTTACACAAAATTTGATGCAGTAGCGTTGTTCAAGTTTTTCCGTCATTTTGTCAAAAACGAAAATCCGACGGCGCTCGCTTACATGACCTCACTCATCGGCGGTCTGCCGTCGAATGACAGCTTCTGCAGGTGGGAAAAAATTCATGCGTGCGCATTAGGATCGCCTACATACGTGCACCAATCAACGCCTCCCTAGCTTCTTTTTTTTTACGCACGAAAAATAAAGGTCGGATACTTTTTGAACACAGTAGTATATATATATATATATATATATATATATATATATATATATATATATATATATATATATATATATAGTGTTGTGGATATGAGGATTGTGTTTTTTATTGTGTTTTTTTTTTTTATTGCTTTATTCTGGACCGTCCTGCCTCCAGTCTGTGTATAAAGGTCAAAGTGCGTCCCGTAATTATTTCATAAGCACTCACGTCAGCCAATAATAGATTTCCCCCTTGTTGACAGTTATTTCCTTATTATATGTATTAGTGTAAGGCTGTGTCTTCCATTAATTGACACTCCATTGCACTGCATTAAATAAAGTAGATCCCTCCGACATGGCATCTTCAAAGTGCCAGGTTTGCCAGGTTTGCTGCAATTGCCAACTGCATTTGGGCGGTTTTCTTCATTCGCCATTGCTGCCCTTTGGCTGGGGCTAGCTCGAATCGCCCCAAAACCACCATTGGCCACGAGGTAAGGTCGGGGAAGAAGGGCGTGTCTCCACCTCGTCATAGAGGGGAGGAGTGAACCAGCCCTTGCCGACCAACCCAGAACGAGGGGTTGGCTTTAGAGGGCGGAGAAAGAACGTTTGGGGGAGGTTCGCAAAAGGGTCAAGGGTGGGGCTTATATAACCCGAGGAAGACGCCCCCAGAGAGAGTCGAGGAGGGAGGAGATCAGAAGACAGACAAGCCTGAAGAGAGTCCTGGAGTTTGTGAGAGAGGGAGAGAGAACCCGTCACACCAGACCCCCCACCAGCAGCGTTGGCTCCACCAAGCAGCTCCGACCCGTTACCCCGCGCACACGACAGGATCGGTGGCATCGGCGGCCGTCAAGGTCCAGCCCGACGTCCCGTGCGGGATCAAGCTCCAGCCAGCTCCGTGCCTTCCTCCCCCTCCAGCCACCCACCTCCTTCCAGCCAATCCACTCTGCAATTCCCCGTGTGAGTCCGTCTTTGTTTGTTCTGTCCTGGGTTAAGTTAAGCCTGTTTAGATAAGCTAAGGTGCACTGTGTCCGCTTCTTCTTCTTCTGTTTTTATTTTATTATCCTTCCTTCTCCTTGGTTTCTTTGATTGTGTAAATAGTAGGAATAAATTTAGTAGCATTTCCAACCTTTTTGCTTTGGTGTTCTTCTTCTTCACATCCTTCACTTTAGTCTTTTCCCCATTGAATATCTGTGGCGCGATTCGGCCAACGTTCAGGAATCGGGTTATTCGGGGTAACTGTTCGGGCGCGGCGGCCATCCGCTCGGCAAACAACATCCTCGCCGCGGTCCCGTAACAATTGGTGTCGGGAGCGAGATTGGACCCGAAGCGCGCTTAACGCGCTCAAAATTACGAGCGGCCGAAATTTGTTTTGTTTTAGAAAAACCCGAACTTTGAAATCGCGCCATGGCTAGTCAAGGTGATCGGATGCCGGTGGGGGAACTAGAAGAGGGGTTAGGGGTAACCCAGGACCACAGGGAGGAAATGGAGGAGAGCAATGAGGAGGTGGTTGAGGAGGTGTCAGGCGTGCAAAATGGCGCCCTCGCGCACATGGGTGTAGCGGCACCAAATTTAGCGGCGCCCGTGTCCGCAGCAGCACCGGTGGATTCGAACCTTTTTTTGCTACAAATGGGGGCCCTTATGGACAAAATGGGTGAGCGAATAAGGGACGAAGCGAGGGCTGATAGTGAGCGATTGAGGGACGAAGCGAGGGCTGATAGTGAGCGATTGGAGGGCCAAATGGGAGCAATGAGGGACGAAGCAAGGGGTACCGGTGAATGGTTAGACAATAAATTTGCGGGGTTGGACAGTAAATTTGAGGGGTTAGACAATAATTTTAAGGGGTTGGACAGTAAATTTGAGGGGTTAGACAACGGGATAAAAGAGGTGAAGAATGGGTTAACGGGGGTGGAAAATAGAATGGCTGCCCAGGAGAATCAGATAGAGGGGGTGAAAAATGGGTTAAGAGGGTTAGAAAACACAATGGACGACAAATTGCGGGAAGTAGGGGAGCAATCCGCCCAGGAAATCAAACGGATGGGGAACCAGATAGAGGAGGTGAAAATCGGGTTAGAAGGTAAATTGGATGCTAAAAGGGATGAATTGGGACAGATGAGGATGGCATCTACAAAAGAGATGGAAGAGATGGAGGAGATGGAGGAGATGGGGGAGATGGGGGAGGAAATACGACGAGGTGTAAGCGAGGAGGTCTCGGGGGTACGCGAGGAGGTAAAGCGAGGTGAGAAGCGTATGGAGAAAGAGGTGAGGAATAATACGGCTAGGTTACAGGGGGGCATAAAGGGTCTGACGAGGGGAGTAGAACAGCTGACAGTGGGACAAAAAGAACTCGTGGACCAAGTGGAAAAGAACACTGCAATAATCAGGGGGTTAAAAGCGACACAAAAAGTCATCAAGAACGAATTAATAGCGACACAGAAGGAATGTCAGATGGTACATGAGAGGTTGACGAAGAGGTTGGGAGAGGTGACAGAAGTAATGGAGACGAAGGACAGAGAGGTGAGGACGCACATAGAAACGGTTAAAGTGGCGTTGGAGGAAGAGATAGAGGGGGCGCACCGGGAGATGAAGGAGGTAAAGGAAAAATTAGAGGAGGTGGAAGAAGGGATGATTGAAATTAAGAAGAGACGGAGGGAAACTAAGAGGGAGATAAAGGAGGAAGTAATGGAATATGTGCAAGGTCGGTGCTCAAATCGTGATGGTGTGCTCGCTAACCAAATAAAAAGTTTGCAGGTGGCGAAGGAGGTGCGGAGACGAGGTGCTGAGGTGAGTGGCGATATACGTGGAAATGTATATGATGTGAGGGGAGCTTCAGTCGGCTTGGGGGTTGGTGTAGACCCGGGTGTTCGTGAGAGGCCGTTGGTGAAGTGTGCGACAGGTACGGAGTACGAGAGAGGAGGTGTGCGAGAATGTCCGACTCTGGGGTGTGTGAGGAAAAAGTGCGCGCCGAGGAGTGAGTGCGCTGTCGAGAGTGAGTTGGTCGTAGCGCGTGTGCGAGGAGGCACATGGAAGCGCGGAGTGGGGAGTGTTTAAGAGGATGTAACGAAAGAGTGCACACCTGTGGTGAGTGTTACAGAGGATGTAACGGAAGAGTGCACACCTGTGGTGAGTGTTACGGAGGGTGTAATGGGAGAGTGTGCACAAGAGGATGCTCGAGAAAGGTGTGTAACGGACGGGTGCATGAGGAAAGAGTGCGCTGTCAAGAGTAAGGGAGAATGCACACCTGTGGTGAGTGTTACGGAGGGTGTAACGGGAGAGTGTGCGCGAGAAAGGTGTGTAATGGATGAGTGCATGAGGAAAGAGTGCGCTGTCGAGAGTAAGGGTGAATGCGCGACCGAGAGTGGAGGTAAGAGCAGTGAGAGTGACATGGAGCGTGAGTTGGTTTGGGCAGGTGAGAGAGGATGTACACCTGGAATGGTAGAGCGCGTATGGGAATGCACGCTGGAGTTGGTAGTGAGGCATGTGGTTGGGTGTGCAAGTGAGAGCACCCCTGTGGTTGTCACAGAGGAGGTGACCAAGGAGGGGGCGCGAAGAGGTGTGTTGGTGAGGTGTGCGAACGACGAGTGTGTGCAAAGGTGTGCGGTTGTCAGGTGTGTGACCAAGTCTGTGAGCGAAAGAACGAGTGCAATAACGAAGTACGCGGGGTGTACGGGCGGCGTTGGAGCACCGAGCTCGGTGAGGGTGAAAGGGGTCACGTATGCGTGTGAGCATGCAGGTGAAGCATCAACAGTAACCGGGTTAGCGGTTAGAACGACGTTTAGCCGAATCGGGCCCTCGGTACGTGCCGGGCTTCACGTGCCGCGAGGACCAGCGGGGATCCGAACCACGGCGGTTTCGAAAGAACCGCCGTACGCGATCCACGCTGGGCCTCGCTCGGAACGGTCGCGTCCGAGCTCCGCCAGGCGGAGCAGGCGGTCCGGTTGGAAGGGCCGCCACAGCGACCCCTTGTGGTTGTCGCGCTCCGGCCGGCCGAGATTGGGGCATCGGACGGTCCCGTGCCCCGATGGTGCGTGGAATCTCGGGCCGAGTAGACCACCTTCCCTGCACCGAATGCCGGACGGACCCATCCGCTGGCAACGAACCACCCGCATCCATTGCTCGGCTTTACGAAGCAGAGCTTTGGAAACGAATTGGCGCACCGAGAGGATCTAGTGAGTAGACGGGTGATGATGATAGTGGTTTGGACCCGAAATTGCAAAGCAAAATTTGATGATTGGTAGAATGATTGGCAAATTTTTGATTTGTTGAATTTGGACGAGCAAAATTGATAGTGGAAGATACCCGATGTGATGGGATGGCAACTCTGCCATCTCTCACAGCGGGGGCAAAGGAGCACTAGTTATGGGGTTTGGCAGTGAAAACTAGCCCGGGAGGGTTAGGATATAATGATAGGGACCTAGAGAAGATGACCTTAGGTAACGTTAAGGTTAGGTAGTGACAATGATACCTGTAGTGGGGACGCAGGTAGATTAGTTTGGATGATAATGACGAGGGAGCGCAATAGTTTAAAGGGACGACTGGGAAGCGCAAGTTCCAGAGGGGAGTAGTTAGATGAGATGATGCCGTGTGTGTGAGGATCGAAAGTGTATTGAGCAGGGTATGAGTAAATGATTGTGATTGTGAGTTGTATTGTGATTGCACAGGTGTGCAACTGGACAGGTGTATGGAGCAGTGTTTGAGTGAGTGATATTGATGTGAGTTGTGCTGACCAAATGGTCCAGGAAGGAAGGAGGGTGCAGGTGGCACCAGGTGTGATTGCACAGGTGTGCAACAACAGGTGTATGAAATAAATGGTATGGAGTATTGGAATGGATGGTCGTGGAGTGAGTGGTGGAAACTGTGGAGTGGAGTGGATGGTGCGAAGGTATGGATGGGGGAAAGGAGGATGGACCCCATCACGAATACCCGGGGAGGGTAGTGTAAGTGTTAGGTAGAGGGTACAGGTAAATTGTGGTTGGATATTGGCATCTGTGGTGCGGGTAGTTGCACAGGAGTGTAGTGATGGGTGCATTAGTGTTGTGGAAATGGCTGGGCGTGTAGCCTGTTAGTGTGTAGTTGGTTGGGCACTCCACCACTGTGAGGATGTCGGCCAGGTGAGGCCGCAGGTGGGCTCTGGGAGCCGGTAGAGTTGTTGTGGATGGGGCCCGAGGATCCGGAGGACGGACCCAGGTAGCCCAGTGCCAGTGGGCACCGAGGGGTGACAGAGCCAGGAGGGGCCTTCCCCAGTTAGATAGGTTAGGGTGAGGAGCTAGGTAAGCTCGGAGGCAACTACAGTGGTGGAGGTGTGCAGGTGGGTAGACCTGCTGGGAGAGCTATACGTCTCAGCCTGGAAATTGTGCAAGGGCACAGGGAGATGAATCGGGGGAGTGAGACCCCAAATTGAGAGGCACCACAGTTTGGTCAATGGGAATTGGTTTTTAGAACCCATAGTGTAAGTTGGCCAATGGATTGGCAGGGAAAGACCCTGGGTAGTGTAAAGTTGGATTGGCAGGGAAAGACCCTGGGTAGTGTAAAGTGTATTAAAGTCAATTAGAAGGTAGTTAGGATTAAGATCTCCTCGCACCATCTACATCCACTCACCTGAGGTGACGTAACTCCGCACCATGCCATGTTTTATTATTTTTATTGTGCAGATGTTTGGAATGTGAGACGCATCATGACGTGGGTGTGACATTGTGCTTGTTGTTCCATCTCTCCCTCCTTATGAGGATTGATGATGAATTGGGTGATGGCAAATTTTGGTTAGAGGGATTGTGGAGACGAATTTGGTATCGGGGAAATATGGGGAAGACGTGACAGTAGTGACGAATTTTTAAAGGTGTAGATTTTGTAAATATGGGGTAAGGGCAAGGGTAGAGTAGGTGACAGGGGGGGTGACGTACGGTAGGGACGAGCTTTCTCACTTCGCTCTCCGTACGCACTTCGCCTTGCATTGCCTTTATTGATGTGTACCCTTGTGACCTTACCCCTCGCTCATCTGTCTTTTCCCCCCTTGTCTCCCACATGAGGACTGTGCGCCACTGGGCGCCGAGGGGAGCGTGCGGGAGTCCGCCATTGTGCGCCCAGAACTCCCAGAACAAGCTGTCTGCATCGATGCACCACCTTATGGACCACATATGTGTGGCTGAGCACCACTTATGGACCCCATGGGTTGGGGCATGGCCCCTCTGCTGGAACCGGCCATGAGGGCCCGAAATCTTGCTGGCGGACCTTGGCCACAGGGCACCGATGCCCCACAGGTGAACCACACTAGTCGGCCCTGTGGGCCATAAATAAAGAAAATAAAAGGGACACATTGGGTGCATTTTACTTTATTACAAATAGGCCGCCAGCAAAGGAAAAAGACAACATCTGGAAGAGAAATAATAATAGCCAGCAGAGGGAGCCGAAGAGCAAGAGATCACCTGCAGGGTTAGGGGTTGTTTGGTTATTTTTATTCATTGAACATTGATGAACTATGATGACTGGGCACCGATTGGTGCCTGAGGGTGTATTGGTGCGTTTTTGGGTGCTTTCATGGTGCATTGATGCAGAGCAGACTGTCTCCCCCCCAGAAAGAACAATCACAGGTCCTGGGTTAGTTTTGTATATAAAAGTAGAGTCATTGTAAATAATGCTCCCCACCGTCAGTGTATAGTTTGAAGACCATTCCGCAATTCGGTTAACTGTGGGCGTGAGTCTGTTAGGCAGGGTGCAATGGAGCAGCGGGACACATTTATTTATGTTTTAAAACTGTCGCACTCAGGGTCAGGTTAAATGTAGAGGGAACTACACCTACGTGCCACACTAAAAGTTAAGGTAAGAGGCCCGGGACGTGCCGAAGAGGAGGAGGGTGCAGTGTTGTGGATATGACGATTGTGTTTTTTATTGTGTTTTTTTTTATTATTGCTTTATTCTGGACCCTCCTGCCTCCAGTCTGTGTATAAAGGTCAAAGTGCGTCCCGTAATTATTTCATAAGCACTCACGTTAGCCAATAATAGATTTCCCCCTTGTTGACAGTTATTTCCTTATTATATGTATTAGTGTAAGGCTGTGTCTTCCATTAATTGACACTCCATTGCACTGCATTAAATAAAGTAGATCCCTCCGACATGTCATCTTCAAAGTGCCAGGTTTGCCAGGTTTGCTGCAATTTCCATATGCATTTGGGTGGTTTTCTTCGTTCGCCATTGCTGCCCTTTGGCTGGGGCTAGCTCGAATCGCCCCAAAACCACCATTGGCCACGGGGTAAGGTCGGGGAAGAAGGGCGTGTCTCCACCTCGTCATAGAGGGGAGGAGTGAACCAGCCCTTGCCGACCACCCCAGAATGAGGGGTTGACTTTAGAGGGCGGAGAAAGAACGTTTGGGGGAGGTTCGCAAAAGGGTCAAGGGTGGGGCTTATATAACCCGAGGAAGACGCCCCCAGAGAGAGTCGAGGAGGGAGGAGATCAGAAGACAGACAAGCCTGAAGAGAGCCCTGGAGTTTGTGAGAGAGGGAGAGAGAACCCGTCACACCAGACCCCCCACCAGCAGCGTTGGCTCCACCAAGCAGCTCCGACCCGTTACCCTGCGCACACGACAGGATCGGTGGCATCGGCGGCCGTCGAGGTCCAGCCCGACGTCCCGTGCGGGATCAAGCTCCAGCCAGCTCCGTGCCTTCCTCCCCCTCCAGCCACCCACCTCCTTCCAGCCAATCCACTCTGCAATTCCCCATGTGAGTCCGTCTTTGTTTGTTCTGTCCTGGGTTAAGTTAAGCCTGTTTAGATAAGCTAACGTTCACTGTGTCCGCTTCTTCTTCTTATGTTTTTATTTTATTATCCTTCCTTCTCCTTGGTTTCTTTGATTGTGTAAATAGTAGGAATAAATTTAGTAGCATTTCCAACCTTTTTGCTTTGGTGTTCTTCTTCTTCACATCCTTCGCTTTAGTCTTTTCCCCATTGAATATCTGTGGCGCGATTCGGCCAACGTTCAGGAATCGGGTTAGTCGGGGTAACTGTTCGGGCGCGGCGGCCATCCGCTCGGCAAACAACATCCTCGCCGCGGTCCCGTAACAATATATATATATACATAGACATACACATAAGTTCAAAACACACCTGGTCGCAAGTGCGCCGCACTGACCAGGTCCTCAGTCGAGGTCCTCAGCATCATCCCGTTTCGGCCCTTCAACCTCGATACGGTCAGCTAAGGTGGGCCAGCAGGGGCACATACACATCCACATGCAGCAACTACACCTGGATGCGTAAATACCCCCACCCCCAGCCAGTGCGAACACAGACTACAACAACAACACCTCCACATCCAGAATCAACAGCACCAAACAAACATGGTGGAACACTCAAACACCCACCTTTATACCCTTCACCACTCACCAACAAAACACACCAGATCATTCATACACACAAACACACACACACACACACACACACACACACACACACACACACACACACACACACACATACACATACATACACACATACATACACACACAACACCAATCAACCACCTACCCTTACAACATACACCACTCAACATACAAAAACACACACTCATGCAAAAATTTGTTCCTGCAAAAACACACACCCTCACACACTCACTCATAAACATAATATAAGAAATAATAATCGTAACAACAAAAACAACAACAAAAAAAAACCACACAACCAGCCTACACCATTCGACGTGCCTCCATAAACTTCCTCCATATCCAAAATGAGCCTTTCAAGGCAACCTGGGCCACTCTGTCACACATCCTCCTTCTTTCTGTCCCACACACTCCCAGCCGAGCAAGAAATCCAGAAAAGGAATTGCCAATATACCCTCTACACCCCACTTCAAATGGCTGACACGAAACTCGCCAACCCTTCTCCCGGCACTCTGCCTCCAGCTCAGTGTACTTTCCTCTCTTCCTCTCGTGCACCTCCTCCATATTCTCTTCCCAAGGTACCGACAATTCCCCTAAGATATATGATATTGTAGCGGCTACCGCTGGGTTTTCACAATCGCCTTGCACCTATCAAGGACGCGGAGCGATCACCATGCCGGGCTTGTCCAGGACGCCCGGGCAGGCCCGCGCTCAACTTGCCAGGCCTCGGTCGGGACGCCCGGGCATGCCCGGGCATGCCCGGGCAGGCTCGCCCTCAACTTGCCAGGCCGCAGCCAGGACGCTGGGCCACGCCCCCTCTCGCCTTTCCTGGGCAAACGCTCCGGGATAATATGTATATATATTGCTGCCCGATAAACGGGCTTTTCAGAGTGCCTGAGTGTTTGGTTTGATTAAAGCAACTCAGATGAATTCCAGCTTTTTGTCGCGTCCATTCTTCCGATCGACGTGGGAGCCCCAGCTCCTTCATTGGTGACCTACCGACATGGACACGGCAGTCGCCCTTAAACTGCCTACCTTCTGGGAGGCTCACGCGGCGGTTTGGTTCGCACAGGCGGATTCCCTGTTCGCCCTGCGAGGCATCACGGCCGACGACACCCGCTTCCACCATGTGGTAGCAGCGCTCGGTTCGGCCACCGCGGCCCGCGCCCTGAGCCTCCTCGAGATCCCGCCAGCCGCTGACAAATACGGCGCGATTAAGAAGCTTCTCCTCGACGCTTTCGCCCTCCCATCGGCGGAACGCGCACGGCACCTGCTCGACCTGCCCGAGCTCGGCGACACGCGCCCTTCCGAGCGAATGGACTACATGCTTTCACTGCTCAGCGAGCACTCTCCGGCATTCCTGTTCCGGGAGCTGTTCCTCCGTCAGCTGCCTAACCCGGTACGCCTCGCCCTGGCAAGCACGACGATCACAGATCCCCGGGCCCTTGCCAGAGAAGCCGACAAGATCTCCGCCGCAGGACAGCGCATCGCAGCGGCGACATGGGACCCACCACCGTCCGACGCAACCCCCATGGCGCCCGAGCACCCGGCACGGTCGATGACCGAACTGCCGACGCAATTGGCGGCCGCTACACCGAGCCGACCACCTCCAGCACGACGACCGGGGCCTCCACCTGACCAAGCGTGGTGTTACTATCATGCCAGGTTCGGACAGAAGGCCCGGACATGCCGACCCCCGTGCACCTTCGGCAGGCCGGGAAACGGCCGGGCCGGCGTTCATTACCAGCCATGAGCGCCGGCCACACGGGCAACTTACTGTTCATCATGGATAAAGCGTCCGGACGGCGCTTCCTGTGCGACACCGGCGCCCAACTGAGCGTCATACCCGCCTCTGACCAGGACAGGCAATCCGCGGTTTGCGGCCCCTCCTTGGTTGCGGCCAACGGATCGACCATCCGCACCTTCGGCCCGCGCAACGTCACCCTCTGCTTCGGCGGCCAACGCTTTGCTTGGACGTTTGTAACCGCAAACGTGCCCATGGCTCTGCTAGGCGCCGACTTCCTCTGCGCACACGGACTGCTGGTGGACGTCCAACGGCGTCGTTTAATCAATGCCGAAACCTTCAGCTCCCTGGTATGCACATTGAGCAGCTCCGCGCCGACCGAGCTGGCATGCGCCGTCCCGGCGGCGAACGAGTTTGCTCGCCTGCTCACGGAGTTCCCGGCCCTCACGCGGCCGACGTTTTCGGCCGTCGCAGTACGGCATGGGATCGAGCACCACATACCAACCACGGGCCCGCCGGTCTACGCCAGGGCCCGCCGCCTCGACCCAGCCAAGCTCGCCGTGGCGAAGGCCGAATTCGATGCATTGGAGCACCTCGGCATCGTGCGGCGCTCCGATAGCGCGTGGGCCTCGCCACTGCACATCGTGCCAAAGCCGGGAGGTGGATGGCGCCCGTGTGGCGACTACCGCCGTCTCAATGACGCTACCACCCCCGACAGGTACCCGATCCCGCATATCCAAGACTTCTCCGCCCGTCTGGCGGGACGGGTCATTTTTTCGAAAATTGATCTCATACGGGGATATCACCAGGTACCTGTCAGGGCGGCCGACGTCCCTAAAACGGCAGTCATCACGCCATTCGGCTTATTCGAATTCTTGCGGATGCCGTTTGGTCTCAAGAACGCGGCTCAGGCGTTCCAGCGCTTGATGGACGGCGTGCTGCGTGACCTGCCGTTCCTTTTCGTTTACCTGGACGACATCCTCGTCGCCAGCACGTCCCGGGCCGAGCACCTCCTCCACCTCCGAACACTGTTCGGGCGCCTCAGCGAGCATGGTCTCATCGTCAACCCGGCCAAATGCCACTTCGGCACGACGGCCATTGATTTTTTGGGCCACCACATCACCAAGAACGGGGCCGTGCCGCTGCCAACCAAGGTCGAGGCCATCACCGCGTTCCCGCGTCCCCGCACCATAAAGGCCCTGCAGGAATTCCTGGGAATGGTGAATTTTTATCACCGCTTCGTGCCCCGCGCTGCTCAACTCATGCGGGCCCTCTACGAAGCCCTCCGGGGCAAGCCGGCCAAGCACGACATCGCCTGGTCCGCAGCAATGGATGCGGCCTTCCAAAGCTCAAAGCGGGCCCTCGCCGACGCAACACTGCTCGCTCACCCGGTGCTCAATGCTCCCATCGCCCTCACCACGGATGCCTCCGACTACGCGGTGGGCGCCGTACATGAGCAATGGGTGAACGGGGTTTGGCAGCCACTCGCTTTTTTCAGCCGGCAGCTCCGGCCGAACGAGCTCAAATACAGCACGTTTGACCGGGAGCTCCTCGGTCTACACCTGGCCGTCCGCCATTTCCGCCACCTCCTGGAGGGCCGACCTTTCACGGCGTTCATCGACCACAAGCCGTTGGTTTACGCCATGGCCAAGGTCACGGAGCCGTGGTCGGCCCGCCAACAGCGCCACCTCTCCGCCGTGTCGGAGTTTACCACGGACATCCGGCACGTCGCCGGCAAAAACAACGCCGTGGCCGACTGTCTTTCCCGGGCCAGCGTGAACGCGGTCCACCTGGGCGTGGACTTTGCGCTTATGGCGGCGGACCAAACCACCGACACCACGGTGCAAGCCCTCCGGGCGGCGGACACGGGCCTCCGCCTGGCTGACATCCCCTTCGCGGACACTGTCCTGCTCTGCGACGTCTCCCAAGGCCAGCCTCGCCCCATCGTGCCCGTCACCTGGCAACGCCGCATCTTCGCCTCCCTCCACGGCCTTTCCCACCCGGGCCGGAAAGCTTCCCAGAAGCTGGTGTCGGCGCGATTCGTCTGGCACGGCCTTCGTCGGGACGTCCGCGATTGGACCAGCACCTGCACGGCCTGCCAACGGGCCAAGGTCCACCGACACACCCAGGCCCCGCTGGCACCTTTCACCGTGCCCGAACGACGTTTCGACCACGTCAACGTGGATCTGGTGGGCCCCCTCCCCCCGTCACGGGGGTTCACACACCTGCTCACCATGGTGGACAGGACCACCAGGTGGCCGGAGGCCGTTCCCCTCGTCTCCACCACCACCGCCGACGTGGCGCAGGCTTTCATCGCCACCTGGGTCGCCCGCTTCGGCGCACCGGCGGACATTTCATCAGACCGCGGACCACAGTTCACCTCCGAGCTGTGGGGCGTGGTCGCCCGCAACCTGGGGGTCAAGCTCCACCGTACTGCGGCCTACCACCCCCAAGCAAACGGGTTGTGCGAGCGATTCCACCGCTCCATGAAGGCCGCGCTCATGGCCGGCCTTCAAGACGGCGGTTGGGCCGACCGGCTGCCGTGGGTCCTTTTGGGCCTCCGCACGGCCCCCAAGGAGGACCTCCAGTCATCCACCGCCGAGCTTGTCTATGGCCAGGCGCTACGCGTCCCGGGCGAATTCGTGCCCGACGCTACCAGTCCCTGGTCCGCAGCTCACCAGCGCTCGGACCTCCAGGAGGCCGCCCGACGGTTTGCCCCCGTGCCAACATCCCACCACGGTGACCCCCAGTCCTACGTCCCCCCAGCACTTCGCACAGCGGAGTATGTTTTTGTGCGTCACGACGCACATCGGGGGCCACTCCGGCCGCCGTACGACGGGCCCTTCCGGGTGCTGCGACGGGACGACAAGTCGTTCGTCATCGACATCGGCGGCAGGTCGGACCGGATTGCGGTGGACCGCCTCAAGCCGGCGCACGTGGACGTCGACCACCCACCACGGGTGGCCCTTCCGCCGCGGCGAGGCCGCCCCCCGTCCACGGTGCCCCCCACTCGACCGCCCACCACCACACCGGACCCCCTCCCACGACCCGCCAGGGGTCGCTTCAGCCGGGTCATCAGGACTCCCCTCAAATTGACCCTGCCGGTGCAAGTCGATTCTGGGGGGACGTGTGTAGCGGCTACCGCTGGGTTTTCACAATCGCCTTGCACCTATCAAGGACGCGGAGCGATCACCATGCCGGGCTCGTCCAGGACGCCCGGGCAGGCCCGCGCTCAACTTGCCAGGCCTCGGTCGGGACGCCCGGGCATGCCCGGGCAGGCTCGCCCTCAACTTGCCAGGCCGCAGCCAGGACGCTGGGCCACGCCCCCTCTCGCCTTTCCTGGGCAAACGCTCCGGGATAATATGTATATATATTGCTGCCCGATAAACGGGCTTTTCAGAGTGCCTGAGTGTTTGGTTTGATTAAAGCAACTCGGATGAATTCCAGCTTTTTGTCGCGTCCATTCTTCCGATCGACGTGGGAGCCCCAGCTCCTTCAATATTATATATATATTATATCCTGAATTTTTTTTGCAATTAGCTTGTTTAAAATTTTTCCATCTTTAATCTAATGCTCCTGGACAACAGGTTTAGGTGGCAAAGGTGGTCATCCTGGAGCCATGCCTGGATGCAAAAAATGCGCGACTCAAGGTGGGAAAGGCATATGCCAACCAGGTGGAGCTTGGCCCTGGACCAATGGTAAAGGTGACGGGAGGGGCATAAAACATCAGCTGTGACTTCGGTGGGGCAGTCTATAAAGGCATTGGCTGACCGGAATCGACAGGCATAACCCCAGAGGTGCTGAGCTGGAGACTACACCCTGGAACGAGAGAGGAGAGCAGAAAAGCCACACCCTGTCCTGCCAGCGTCGTGCCCACTCCCTCTGGCCATGTCCCTCCCCCTCGTTGCCTACCAAAACAATTATTGCATCTAGATTGGACATTCTCCTCACAAGCTACTCACAATGTTTGGCCTAGGAGCTCTGCTGTCTTGCATCTTCCCTTGTCCTCCACCATGTGTATCTGAAGGCGTAAGGCATAGAATAATTGAGGTTCCCGTGTTCGTCGTTGGTATCGTGGGCATTGATGCGGATTGGGCAATTTTAGGGATTATTGATTGTTTGCTTTTGTACATATGTGCGATTTTTTTTTTGTAAGCTTTCGGTGTGTGCCAACTGCCAAGGTTGAATGACCAATGACAACGCAATTTTGTAAGTTTTAGATGTCATTGAAGAGGAAATTATTTTTCTGTCTTGTAGTGAGTTTATCCCTGGTGTTGGGCTAGCGGCTAGGGTGCCGGCTTAGGATCCTACGATCCTGGGTTCGAATCCCGGTCGATCGCTGAATTAACGCCAGGGGGGTTGACTCAGCCTGTCATCCTTCCGAGGTCGGCAAATTGAGTACCAGTTCACTGGTAATTCCCTGTTTGTCGTTAAAGGCGGCAAAAAGGGTTGGCGGCAGGAAGGGCATCCGGCCGTAAAACATTGCTTCAAAAAGGGGACCGAAAAACAACAACAACCACGGTTCCCGAAAAAGGCCAACCGCCGCTTTGCGGGGAAAAATGGCCTCTAAAGGTGGTTATTTTATTTTTTATTATATAGTGAGTGAGTGGATCTCCACCAGAATCATGCAGTTAGCACAACGAGGAGGTTTGATAAGTCCACTTCTTGCTTAAATATCTTTATAAATGAGCCATAACACAAAGCAATACAGTTCACTATTTTATTTATAATATGCAAAATGTCTGGTTTTGATTTTGCAAAGATGCTGCTTTTTTATTTACATCACAGAAAATTGCCAACAGAGTACAAGCATTAATTGAATGGTCCTAGGTGTTGTGTTGGCATTGACAGTTATTATGAACTGCAAGCTACGAGCTTTTTCCGCAAAGACTTTGAACCTGCAATGGCGCTTTAAAACATTTATCCACACAATCATACACACATA
Source organism: Myxine glutinosa (assembly GCF_964187855.1). Classification (NCBI taxonomy): domain Eukaryota; kingdom Metazoa; phylum Chordata; class Myxini; order Myxiniformes; family Myxinidae; genus Myxine; species Myxine glutinosa. The sequence goes on along the minus strand of NC_136264.1, from coordinate 33,543,800 downwards.
AGTAACATTGGTGTGTCGAGCAGAGTCCTGGGCCTTTTAAGAACACTTTTGTGTGAGTGCTGAAAATGCCAAAAACAGGTAAAATGACTGAAGCCTTTAGGCATGATTAAGTTTAATCTCGAACATTATAACATCGTATTTCCAATGAACTGAAAACCACGCTAGAACGTTGCTATTGTGATGATCAGGCAGTCTGACCCGATTGCCCAGGTCTGAATCCAGTGAATCGCTGAGCGAACACATCAGTCCCCCACTGCAGAGACCTCCTGCCGGATCCCGCATCCAGAGTCCTGTTACCGTGTGGTTTGAAGTCCTGCGCTGGATTGCCAAATCGCATGTAATCAACCAATCAACATGCCTTTAACAAGCCTCGATAAGAGACCAGTACTCCATCAGGCTGCGGATGAAGGCCTTGTAGGTGGATAAGAGTACAGGTGTGCCAAGGAAGGACTTTGTAAGGCAGAGGATGCCTTGCTGGCAACTGGCTTTGCAGGCCAATCTTGAAGTATCGTTTGTGCAAGAAACATCAGGCTGACAGTGAGACTCAAAAGTTTGAATGACTGAACCTATTCAAGAAAACTAGAGCAATTAGACCGTCGCCAATATGCGTCCACGTAGTTCCTGCCCATGACAACTGGTAGATGCCCTTATTGACTGTCCTAAAAAGAAACAAGTTTGATTTAAATCCCCTGAGTTGTTCTCAAGTATCACATTTTTAACAGACATGACAAGTTTCACATCGATCGGTGAAGCGGTTTCGGAGAAGGGTTTTTTTTTAAAATATTGGCTTTCAAGCTAATATGGCTGCCAAACCACGTGACCTACGATGCCATCATTTACAAACTATATGCAGCAATGGTATTAGATGGCATTTAAGTTTCGCATCAACAGGGTAAGTGGTTTCTGAGATGAAATTATTTAATATTTTCCTTCAATCCTATATGGCTGCCACACCATGCGACCAATGACATTTTCGATAATACACGTAAAGTTTCAAGTTGATTGTTTCGGTGGTTTGGGAGAAGATGTTTTTTAAAAGATTTTAGGTTAAATCCAATATGGCTGCCAAACCATGTGACCTATGATGTCATAAATTTAATATTTCAATCCAAATGTGTCATAGATCATGTGCATGCAATTTCAGATTTTTAAGCATTCGATTAAAACAGTTATTATGGCTGGTATACCACTTCACCGATGATGTCATCATTATCATGCATTTGTTCCCCATTTGGAGCACTTGACAATGTGCCAAGTTTCAATTTTTCCCATTCAGTGGTTTCCAATAAATATTTATTAAATTATTTGCATTTGATCCAAGATGGCTGCCATACCACATGACCTATAACGTCATAATTATCATAAAAACATTTTAAATGGGTATTGCTCTTACCCTGAAATTTTCATGTGTTGATACGGATGAGAAACAGACATGTGGTTGATGAGAAAACCTGTACGGATGGACGTACATATGAACGGACAGACAACCTGAAAACATAATGCTTCTGGCCACCTTCGGGGGTGGAGGCATAATAAGTAGATGGTAGAAGAACCACCTTTGGAGGCCATTTTTCCCCACAGAGCAGGGGTTGGCCTTGTTTGGTCCCCTTTTTGAAGCAATGTTTTATGGCCGGATCCCCTTCCTGCCACCAACCCTGTTAGTCACCTCTTTTGACACACAGAGAATTACCAGTGAACTGGTACTCAATTTGCCGACTTCGGAAGGTTGACAGGCTGAGTCAACCCTCCTGGCGTCAATTCAGCGATCGACCGGGATTCTAACTCAGGATCCGAGGATCCCCAGCCAGCACCCTAACCGCTAAGCGCTAAGCCAACACCAGGCTAATAAGTAGATGGGAGGTTATCAAGAATTGGCTCAATCTTGTACTCGTTTCTTTAGCGATGACTTTGTTTTCGGTCATGGGAGCTGGCTGTGCACACAACCCTCCTCCTTTATCTACGCTTGTGAACGGCAGTACACCAATATATTGGGTTGAACAGGTGGAGTAAATATGCACATTAAATATGTATCTACAATATGGTCATAAAGTAAATACTGTATATACAATTTGGCCATTAAATATCCTGGGGTATATTTTGCCAGAGTATACCGATGATCCCATAACCTGTTCATATTCCTTGTGTACAAGTCTTATTTAAGGTTGACCTTCTTGCCTCATTGGGACTCTTCCTGGCCTTTCATTGCTGCAGTGATTCCTGTTGAGTATCCACTGTTGAATCTCCAACAGAAAACATCAGTTATTTTAAAACAGTCGTGAGGCTATCTTAAAAATTTAAATTCGAATGTCCACCTGATGCTAATGGCTGGTCGAACTTCATTTATAAAACACTCGCACAAACTTAACATTCTGACTTATTTAATACATTTGAAATGCAAAACTTCACCACAAACGAAAACGACTCTGCGTAAGTGCCTTTTTCCACAAGCCAAAGCACAAAATGGGTAGTTATCGAGATCGAGGTTATTGCAGCACCGAGTGAGGCCATTAGCTCTTGGTCATTTTTTATCATGATGGGACATCAATTTGTCAAAAAAATGTCAACTCAGGCTAAGCCACCTTCTACTAATGTTTTTGTTCTGCTACAAATTATCCCACATGGGCCAGCAGTTCTGCCAATGAACTGTGATTAAACTGTCACCATGCTGAGATTCTGGTCTGTGATAGTTGGTCTCAACAAGTGATGTATTCAGTCCTTCTCAGTACATTATATTGTTATGGTGCTCAGACAGGAATCCCGCTCCTGAACACCGAATATGTTATGGCCTGGGGTTCAGGTTTACTACGAGGGGGTTCACCTCCGTTCCCTCCCGAACTTACTGAACCTGCGGCTGCCACGCACGAATAACTTCATATTTAGCAGGTTGCAAACCAGCAACTACGAATGCCGATTGGTCCGTCGCGCGATAGCTTACCTGTACCACGTGACGGTCTCAATCGGGGAACGTACCGTAACCTCCGACGGTACACCAATTTAGATGGCCGAGCAAAAACCGTTGGTAACCACCAGAGTAATGCTAATGCTGTTACGACCGATGGTTAACCTGAGTGCGAGCAATGGCAGATCAATGGAGGAAAAGACTTTCACGGACAGAAAGGAAAACGTTTAACAATTTGATTTATTTACAAATATTTACAATGTAAATATTTTTAAAAGGAAAGAAAAATGGACGAGAAGCAGGAACTTAGCTTATTCTACGCCTTATTACGATTACAACAAATAAACACCACATGGGCCCAGCACACTTTCATGGGGGTGGGGAGGGGAACGAACAAACGAACACAAGAAACCTGCTAGCACAAAGGCGTGAATGCTCTGGATGCCTCTCCTCGTGACGTCCCCCGCCCCATTGTCGCCACTGAGCAGCACAAACAGGTAATGACGATCCCAGCACGGACAGGCAGAGAGGTCGATCGTCAGCATGGCAGAGTGACCCAGGCCCCAAGAGAGGACAACACGTGCTAGGTCAACAATCCAGGCCCCAAGAGAGGAGCACACATGCTCAGTGAACCCAGCAGAGTGAGACAGGCCCAGAGTCAACAAAGAGACAGGCCCAGAGTGGAGCAATCTTGCAGACATGTGGTGAGTGCCCAGGAGACAGGCCCAGAGTGGAGCAATCTTGCAGACATGTGGTGAGTGCATAAGAGACAGGCCCAGAGTGGAATTATGTAGGTGTAGAGGCCTGCAAGAAGGAGACCAGCCAAGAGCAAAAATGTCCACGTGCTGAGTGGGCCGAGAGAAAGAATCAATGTATTTTAATCTCCCGTTGCTTACCTCGCTGAGCGTGGTGGTTGGGGGGGAATCTTGGAGGTGTCCTGGCTCCCTATTGGTGGATCCTGTTACTCCACCCCACAAGCTCCCTCAAAGTAATTTAGGCCCTGATTGGTGAGATTCTGAACCTGGACACAATGGTGTGCCTTGGAGCCTGGTGCATTGCCTGGTAAATTATCCCTTATGAGAGGAGGACCTGACTTTCCCTTCCCCCAACGCATAAAGACATAATAACCCGAAATAAGGGGAATGGGCTAAGATAATGGTCTGCTATGAAATAACTATTCTAAGGGACCTGTATGGTGGTTGCCATTACTTTTTAGTGGTTTCCCAAAACCGCAACAATATATTGCACCACACAGCAGCTTTTAGTAAAAGTATCAAATACAGTATTAATATTGGCATTATTATTGATATCTTATTATAATGGAGCAAACGTATAGGGTGATGTATGTATGTATGTATGTGTGTAGGTGTGTATGTATATTTGTGACCAAAATGTCTTATTCATCTTCAAAAATATATCAAAAAGAAAAACACGGTCCGTGAAGCCCTGAGGCGGTGTGGCGGTGTGGGAGTGAAACCGTGTGACGATACATCTATTAATTATGTACTGTTTAAACATAATACACATCGGTTGCATCCTGTCTATTAATTACATATGTCTATTAATTACGTAGTGTTGGAATATACCTGACCCTTTAGACGGCTGACACCCCTTAGACCTTTGAAGACCCTTTAAGTCCCCCAAGACCCTTAAAGACCCAAAATACCCCAAAGGCCCTGAAGACCCTTAAAGACCCTGAAGACCCAAGAGACTCCAAAGACCCAGAAGACCCCAAAGACCCAAAAGACCCCTAACACCAAAAAGACCCCGAAAACCAAAAGACCCTGAAAACCCTTATGGACCCTGAAAGCCCAAAAGACCCCAAAGACACAAAGTACTCTGAAAACACAAAATACACCATCACCCCCACTAATCCACACCCACCCTCTCCCCCTTTTCTCACTCCTGGAGGAAGCAGGCCTGGTCAAAGATGCCTGTGCCTCTGTAGCAACGTGTGGTGAGGCGCGCGGAATGGGCTGATCCATGCTAGTTGCTATTTATTGTTGTTTTTATCAGTAACATCCGTAGCTGTCTAAGCAGACAGATGAGAGTGAAACATAGAGGAACCAAAGTCCATTATAATTAGTGCTATACGTTTTTATTGTTTAGACTCATTTACAGGATAATTACTTTTTAAAGGCCTGACCAGCAAAATAATATTCTACGGCAAGCTTTCGAGTTAATATGGGAGAATATCAAAACTGCTGTCAAAATAAAAGATCAAATGCTCGTTTATTCTCCTTCTGGCAGTCCTGGGTTCAAATCCACATGGGTTTAGATCAAAATATAAAAATTGCAATTTGGGTGCCATGCAGGTAAAGTAGATCATTCTCCATCTGGGAGCGTGCTGTTCTGCGGAGGGAGCAGTCAGCTGGCTATTCTGGCTTTTGGCATGGAAATATATGCCTTTGGCATCAACAGAGGCCAAAAGGAAACATTAAAAACTCTTTGGGATATTTTGGTCTTCACGACTTTCAAGAAGTAATAACAAAGTTATATCGGCATAAGTGATACATATACGTATATATGGACCTTTTGGGAAGTAAACCCCCTCCTCCCCTTCCCTTCTGCTTCCCATTTATATGCAACTGCCTCGGTCGTTTTCTCTAATACATCGAACGGTTTCCAGTTGGAATTGCCTGTGACACTCTTGTCAACGAGAGAGCCCTCTGGTGAAGACATTAGGTATACTGAGCATACAACCAGGATCAAGGAAGCAATGCAAGGTGGGGAGGGGGTTGGGGGACAGCTTGCTCCACCTTCACCGACAGGGAAATCTTGTCCCACCTTAATCTGTATTCATGATGCTGCTTTTGATTTTTGGTTTCAATAAATCATGAATATAGCCATGTGGATTAATAAGACATCGCCAGACGCAGCCCATCTTATCCTAGCATATTACCCAAGGCAAATCAGAATCAAGAAAATCCTTGAAGGGTCAATATTACTCCTTTATCTCTCCATCCCTCACTCTCTTGGGGCCATGATTCCAGGGTTCGAACCAGAGATTTATTTTGTATTGTTTTATACAAAATCGAGGCTCGTGTAAGCTAAAACAAATATTGTTAGATACAAGATGCATTATTATAGATCTGGTCAACTTTTGATAGATCACAACAGTGATCCCAAATGTTCACCAACATCATGTAAGATGTGGGCTTCCACAGATCACATCATTCAGATTCGTATCATCTCATATAAAAGTATCATGTAAAATGTGTACACCAACCAATGGTTGTTTGACCATGCTCTATCCTTTTCTAAATGCCGAGCATCAAGCATGGAAGCAGAATGTACCATTTTTAAAATTATTTTGAATGACTCAGCTGGGGTTCAAACAACAGACCTCCCAGACTCAGAGAGGACAATAACCATGACACCACTGACCTTATTTGCAAATGATGAAATGATAATTGGGGAGGAAGGGGTGGACATTTATGTTAGAAAACAGCAAGATTTAACCAGACTCAAGCTAAAATATCAGTGAACAACTATATATCTGCGATCACAAATTGATCGCAAAGAGTTAGCTTGGGGAGACTTACCCTTGGCTCTTGCCCGCGACTTACCCTTGGCCCACGATCCAATTATGGCATATTTTGTTTGGATCACCATATGACCTTAACATTCAACATTTATGAATAGCATGAATTAAGAAAATGTGTCCCCATCTACAATTTATCCATAAAACTCAACATCATGAAAATCAGAGGGAAATTATTCAAGTTATGATCAAAAAGATGTTTTTTGTTAATTAGGACCAAACCGAAAAAGTCGGTCAAGGACACTAATCAAATATCAGGTGCACAACTTCAGTGCAAGTACACTATTATAATGCAGAAAACATCTTGGAAGGCCAAGCGAGTCTTGAGTAAGTGAAGCGAATATGTGAATTGCTCTATGCCATCTAGAGAGGATAATTTCGTTCCAACATCCCTTAGTTGAGTTATGGCGAAAAATGCTAACATGTCTACAATTAGGTCATGACCTTAAAAATGAGGTCAAGTTCAAATAAATTAAGTCAACCACACAAATTTCTAATTTGATGCAAATTGATGATGCAAATTCTAATTCCGAAAGTCACAGCTGGATCTGAGTCCTCAAAAGGTCCTTCGAAAGCCCTCAAACATTGTCAGAAAAAAATGAAGAAAAACCTAAATGGTGGTTTGGTCCTCCTAGAGATGTGATGTAAACAGTAAGTGCACCTTGCTTTAGAGAGGGCAATTTCGGTTTACTCCTTACTACAATTCACGGATCCGGTGTGTGTGTGTGTGTGTGTGTGTGTGTGTGTGTGTGTGTGTGTGTGTGTGTGTGTGTGCGTGTGTATTAGACACGCCACTCCTCCTACAGTTCTGACACAATTACATCCAAATTTGCAACATAGGATCACCATTCTAATTAGTGTGGAGGGGTGTTTTTATCTTTGCCATAGGTCTTAAGGGGCGGGGACGTGATTTGTCTATGTAAATGTGTATCGTGTAGCGCCGCCTCCAGATGGGAGAGGGTATTACAAGTTGCCACACCACAGTACAGTATTGCTGTCGCCACATTTTCCAATATAGTGAGGTATTTTGAATTATAAGGAGTAGGCTTGTTTTTGCTTGATGCACGTAACCCAGGTTATTATTATTTTTTCTGGGGCAAGCTGTCAGTTGCTTATACACTGCCAAAATAAAGGTATGCATCAGAAGAACGTGTTGCATGCTTAGACCAAGATCGCCCGTAGGGTGGGTACTCTGCTTGGTGGAAATAATTAAAAGGAATGAAGAGGAAGAGGAATGATGGAGGTATCACTGTACAGCAGGCCCGTGACATGCCGCCATCCCCACACCTCACCCACTCCTACATCCCCACTTCGTCCTCCTCCATGGCCCCCTTTCTCTCCTTCCTTTCCTTCGACTTAATATTTGGTAGCACGACCTTTGGACAAAATAACCTCTGTCAAGCACTTCCTATAGCCATGAATGAGCTTCCTACACCTCTCCACTGGCAGTTTGACCCACTCTTCTTGTGCAAACTGCTCCAGTTCTCCCAGATTTGAAGGGTGCCTTCTCCCAACTGCTGTTTTCAGATCTCCCCACAGGTGTTCAAGGTGATTTAGATCTAGACTCATTGCTGGCCACTTCAGAACAGTACAGCGTTTTGTCCTGAACCATTCCAGGGTGCTTTTTGAAGTGCGTCATTGCGTCAGGCAGGTCATTGTCCTGCTGCAAGACCCATGACTTTCGACGGAGACCCAGCTTTTGGACACTGGGTTGAACGTTGCGCTCCAAAATGCCTTGGTGATCTCCTGATTTCATAATGCCATGCACACATTCAAGGAACCCAGTGCCAGAGGCAGCACAGCAACCCCAAAACATCACTGAACCTACTCCATGTTTGACTGTAGGGAAGGTGTTCTTTTCTTTGAAGGCTTCATTTTGTTTTCTGTAAACATAGAGATGATGTGCTTCACCAAAAAGCTCTAATTTCATCTCATCTGTCCACAGTACATTCTCCCAGAAGGATTTTGGCTTGTTCAGGTGTGTTTTGGAAAACTCCAGTTGGGCTATCTTCTGTCTCTCTTAGCAGTGAGGTCCTCCATATAACCACCTTTCATTGAGTTGGTGGCAGATGGTGCAAGGTGAAACTGTCGTACCTTGTGTCTGAAGGTGAGGTCCAATGTCCGATGACACGAAAGACACCGCACCAAGAAAACAAGCTTTTTAATGTTAGAGAAAAATACACATGTGAGAGAAAGGGGTCTGCTCGGATCTGGCTCGATCCCTTCTCAAAGCTTTTTTTACAATATACTCTGCTTATATACACAGAGTCAAAAGCCCATTCAAAACAATAGCCCATTCAGACATTAGTGCAGCAGAGATAAGAACATCCAAGAGTAAGTTTCCTTCCAAGAACACGCCACGCACTCATAGTGCCACGCATGCAATCTTGTAGGTCAGCTTCCAGCACGGGACGGCCTGTACTCCAGAGAAACCCACAATGTGCTATTAAAATCTTAGATTAGCAGAGAGAAACACAGACCAGCTTTGTGAGCAAATGCAAGAGAAAAATATCACAGAGCATAAGATATGCATTCTCAGCCTATTCCTCAAACTAATGAGAAAAGGTTTGATAAAGCAACCATCAGCTCCCACAAAGGTCAGCTTGAATCTGTTTGGCAGTTGATCGAGGTGCTTTCTCCACCATTCGAACAATCGTTCGCAGCAATCTTCGTTCACGTTTTCTATTGCGGCCGCATCCAGGGAGGTTGGCTACAGTGCCATAGGCCTTAAACTTATAACTTCTAATTATTTCTAACAACTTCTAAAAGGTGCCAATAATTTTGTCTGGGCCATTTTAGGATTTGTGTGTGGAATAAGCTAAGATTTAGTAGTTTTTTCAGCTTTTTTTGTTTTGTTCCACTGCAAACCAAAGAAATACATATGTGGATACCAAAAGATTTTTTTATTTCAACAATTTTCTGGAGGAAATGGTGCATTATTTCCACCACTAATGTACAGTCACATGAAAAAGTAAGTACACCCCATGAAATGTTTTGACTTTTTCAACATATTTCAACATACAGCTATTTGATCTTCATTTCAACAATATTGACAGACAAAGGTGATATAATATAACAAATATCATGAAACATTTACATTTTGTAGTCAATTGTAGAATTTAAATAAACATAAATGCAAATTTGGCATGTGGAAAAAGTAAGTACACCCTTGGCTCCAATAGGTGGTATTGCCCCCTTTGGCAGAAACAACCTCAAGTAGGCGTTTCTTATAACTGTCTACCAGTCTCTGACATTGACTGGGAGAAATTTTTGCCCACTCCTCCATGCAAAATTCTTTCAGCTGTGCGATGTTTGAGGGGTTTCTTGCATGCACAGCCCGTTTCAAATCCCTCCCCCCCCCCCCCCCCCCCCCACAACATCTCGATGGGATTTAGATCCGGGCGTTGACTTGGCCATTGCAGAACCCTCGATTTCTTTCTTTTCAGCCATTCCTTGGTGGATTTACTGGTATGTTTAGGGTCATTGTCATGTTGTAAGACCTTCGGTTGAGCTTCAACTTTCTGACAGATGGCCTCACATAATCCTCAAGCACCCACTGGTACAATGAAAAATTCATAGTGGATTATATGATTGTGAGCTGCCCAGGCACTGATGCAGCAAAGCTGCCCCAAGAATAATATTTCCACCACCATGCTTTTTTTTTTTTTTTTTTTTTTTTTGTATACTGAATCGAGGCTCGTGAAAGCGCTAACATTAACTTCACAAACAAATCGACTAGACAAACAAAATACACAAAAAGAGGGAGCGGAAGACAAGATGGGGAGAAAAGGGGAAGCACACACACACAACATCCGAGAGCAGGGAGATGTGTGGAAGGGAGAGGGCCCGGGGGGAGGAGGCATGGGAAGGGGGGGGGGGGGGGGGAGGAGAGGGAGAAGTATAAAGCACAAGGACACCAAGGACTTCCAGGACAAAAGTTGGTATTTCAAAAAGTGGAATTGGGGTGAAATTAGCGGGGGTAGAAAAGATCAAGGTTTTGGATGGGGGAAGATAAGAGATGGTGGTGAACAGCTGTTTTAAAGACTTGGAGGGTGGAGTGGGATTGAAGAGAGTGAGGGAGTTTGTTCCAGAGGCGGGAGAAAAGAGGAATGAAGGAGTGAAGGTGAGCAGAGAGTCTTGATTTTGGCAGTTTAACCAAAAGAGGGTTGCAGGCAGATCTTGTGCGACCTGTAGGAATATTTGCGGGACAGAGCCCAGAGAGAGCTGGGGGGGCAAGGCCAGAGAGGAGTCGGTAGAAGACGGAAAGACCACCAACCTGCCTGCGGTGAGTGAGTGAGAGGCCCTTGGAGTTAGCTTCATCGCGGGAGATTCCAATGATTCTGAATGCTTTGGTTTCAACAGCGTGAAGACGAGCTAGGTGTGAGGCAGGAGCACCAGCCCAGAGGGGAGAGCAGTATTCCATTGAGCTGCGGATGAAAGCCTTGTATGTGGTGAGGAGCTCAGGTGTGCCAAGGAAGGACTTCGCATGACAGAGGATGCCCAGTCGGCGACTGGCTTTGGAGGCCAGATTTGAAATGTGGTTTTGCCAGGAAAGATCATGGCAGATAGTGAGACCCAAAAGCTTAAGTGACAGAACTTCTTGGAGAGGATTATTCAGAAAGTGGATGGGAGGGTTGTCCAGTCGGTCTTTTCGGAGAGACATCGTAAGAGTGTGAGATTTGTCAGGATTGAAAGACATGTTCCACTTGTTTGTCCAGTCTGTGATTTTGTCAAGGTCTGCAGAGAGTGAGGAGGCTGCAGACTGCCGATCTGAGGGATGAAGAATGGAGCGACAGAGAGTAGAGTCGTCAGCAAAGAGATAGAGAGGATTTTCAAGAGAGTCAGAGAGATCATTGATGAAGACCAGAAAATAGCTTTACAGTTGGTATCAGGTTCTTGTGGTCAAATGCTGTCTTTGGTTTTCGCCAAACATGCCTTCTGGTACTGTGGCCAAATAGCTCTACCTTTGACTCATCTGTCCAGAGCACATTGTTCCAGAAGTGCTGGTCTTTGCCTCGGTGATCATTGGCAAACTTAGTTCTTGCCCTGATGTTCTTTCTGGATAGCAAAGGTTTCCTCCTGGCACACCTCCCATGTAGATCAAATTTGTGCAGCCTCTTTCTAATGGTGGACTCGTGCACTTTGACATCAACAGTGGCAAGTGCTACCTGTAGGTCCCGTGATGACATTCTGGGGTTCTTAGAGGCTTCTTTCAGCATCTTGCTGTCTGCTCTCGGGCTGAACTTGCTGGGGCGGCCTGGCCTGAACAGGTTGGCAGTTATTTGGAATCTTCTCCACTTGCAGATGATCTTCCGGACAGTCGAATGATTGATTTCAAATTGTTTGGAGATCTTTTTAAATCCCTTCCCAGACTCGTAGGCATCTATAACCTTCTTTATGAAGGCCTCAGAGAGCTCTTTTGATCTAGGCATGGTGACACCGCACAATTCAACAACAAAGAGCAAACCAAACTAAATATCTGAGGTTTAAATAAGACAGGTTCCTCCAAGATCCTCTCTAACGATGTTCTAATCATTTGCACCTGAGCTGGTGCACCTGATTCTAATTTTAGGTATTTGAAGTAGTGATAAATGTAGGGGTGTACTTACTTTTTCCACATGCGAAATTTGCATTTATGTTTATTTAAATTATACAATGGACTACAAAATGTAAATGTTTCATGATATTTGTTATATTATGTCACCTTTATCTATCAATATTGTTGAAATGAAGATCAAATAGCTGTATGTTGAAATATGTTGAAAAAGTCAAAACTTTAAATGGGGTGTACTTACTTTTTCACGTGACTGTAGGTCATGTCGTATAGGCGCCATTTTGGAAAAACTTTGCACCTCTATATCTCTGAAACCACTCCATGGAAAAATTGAAACATGGCTCATTGTCAAGTACTCCCCATGGATAATAAGATATGTTAATGATGATGTCATCGGTGCCTTCGTTATGTCGTCATAATTTGACAAGTATAACGCTTCATCCGATCAGTATGAATTATTTTTTTCTCTGCAATAGTTGTTCCGATTGACACGAAATTTTCACGATAGGAGCGCCTCCTCCTGTAGAATATTTCAATGATTATTATGACGTCATAGGTTATGTGGTACAGGCACCATTTTGGAAAAACCGAAAAACGTTGCACCTCTACATCTCCGAAACAGTTAGATGGAAAAAATTGAAGCGTAGCTCATTGTAAAGAACTCCGCATGTGGAATAAGTATTGTTAACGATGACGTCATTGGTGCCTTAATTATAACGTCATAATTTGACAGGGACAACTCTTGGTCTGATCAGTTTGAAATTTCCTGAGCGCGATCTACGCAACGATTATATTAGAGAATATAAATTTATGATATCATCACTCACGTGGTCTGGCAGCCATATTGGATGAAAGAAAAAAAACCTTCAAAAACAGAAGAGTTTGCTTGCACCAAGTTGACAGCGCAGGCTAAGTATTCTATGAATACCTTCTAGTTTTAAAGGTTTTAAAAGATTTTAAAGGTTTTAAAAGATATTATTATGAATGAATATTATTATTTTGAATTTTTTTTTATATATATTATATTATATATTATATTGTCGTGTGTCTGCCCTGTAGTGAACACCGCAGGGCGACACGGATGATCAAACGAGCTTTAACTTCCAAGGCGTTCAATCCAAAAATGACGGTATTATTTAGACGCGAGGGAAAGGAGGATGATGAATTTACCTGGACGGCTTCCACCAGACGTCTTCGCACCAAGATAATCAATTAAAACCGACATGGAATTAAAATGTACAAAAATACCGGCTTTATTGAAGAAAATGCTGGTAACAACAGAATGCATGGTAAAACTAAATTCCTAATTGGAGCGCCCCCATACAGACTCATATACACACAAAGGGAAATATAAAAGAACGAAAGTTTTTTAAATGTGTGTTTGTTTTGTGGGCACTTAGCTCCGAGCTGCTCTTGAACCTCGTCAGGAATCGTCCAAACCCCCGCATCCTTGGCGGGAACAGCACGCTTTGCCGCACAGCTTGCGAGCGGAAACCAGGCCTCCATGCACAGTTTGCTCCTCTAGCCGTCGATCGTGCAGCGGGCAGGCCGCAACCGTCCACTTGTCTCTGCTCGTCAATGAATTACCCTCGCACAGGAGTGCTATGAACTCCTACTGCTTGTCCTGAAATCCCGAAGCATGGCGAAATATGAAATCATGAACATTCACCACCAAAGCCAGAAGATGCGAGGAAGTCAAGAGGGACAGCCAAGGACAGCCAAGAGGTGAAGTCAAGAGGGGCAGTCAAGAGGTGAAGTCAAGAGAGGCAGTCCAGAGGAGTCCAGAGCTGAAGTCAAGAGGGGCAGTCAAGAGGTGAAGTCAAGAGGACAAAATGTCGGGCAGAGCGTTCTTTTATACTCAAGGCTCTGACGTCATCCGTGCCTCCTCCACCAATCCCATAGTCCCATCTTAGCAGTCTGCACCAATCAATCCCGGACCAATCACTGCCCTTTGGGGCGTGGCCTCCCAGACCTGCCTGCTTGTGTTGCAATGTGGCGGCTGCCGCACCAGCGGTAGTTGAATGTCCCAGTTCCGGTCGATTTTATTACTCCCGCCAGGGAGTAATGCATTCGCTCGTGTCCGTCCGTGTGTGTGTGTGTGTGTGTGTGTGTGTGTGTGTGTGTATGTGTGTGTGCTCGTGTGTTTGTGAACAAGATATCTGGAAAAGTTCTGAACGGATTTGGATGAAAGTTGGTGCGATGATTGCCCTTGGGATAAGGAAGAATTGATTAGTTTTTGGTGAATCTCAGGATAAACTTCCGGATCCAGGAAAAAAAATTGGGAATTTTTTGGGGAATTCTTTTTCCTGTTTTCCTTTAAAATCCATTTTCTCTGCAATAATTGGACCGATTGAGAGCAAATTTTCACCATAGGAGGGACTCGGTCTGTAGAATATTTTAATGGTAATTATGACATCACAGGTCACGTGGTTCGGCCGCCATATTGTTTTGAGTGAAAAACACCAAAATCCAATTTTCTCCAAAACCACTGAACAGATCGAATTTGGCAAACTTTTCAGGCAGAATCACATACCCATGACGAACAAAAAAGTCAGTAAAGCATGACGTCATGCATCACATGGTTTCAGAGTTATGACGTTTTTAAGCACAAACCTTTAAAACCTAGCTCCTCCCTCATTTGTGATCCAATCGAGGGGAAACTTCACAGATCTGTTCAGCATATCAATCTACTAAAATGTCCTTTTGGAATTTGCGATAGGTCACGTGGTTTGGCAGACATCGTTAATTAAACGCAAATAATAAAAACATTTATATCTCTTGAACCACTTCATTGATCGATGTGAAACTTCATAGTGTAGTAGAAGTCATGAAGATTAACAAGTCTGCAAAATTTGAAGATGATTGCATGTACGGTCTGGAAGCTAGAAGTTGTTATTGCGTGAAGAAGAACAGTCTTAGACTGTGGACGATTAATTATTTATCACATGTGCAGACTTACAGGCATCGTTTGACACAATCTCCCGGGTTAATTTGAACCTCAAATAAAATTATAATTCCAGATTTGTCAATGGCTGAGGTATATTAACAAAAAAATAAAACAGATTTGGCAAAATTCCAACTTTTTTTCAAAAGATCGCATACTGGTATTCACCCAGGGTTGTGAGAGGCTGAAGAAGAAGAAACCTCGCATGGGCTTCCAAGACCAAATAAATAATTCTGGTTCTGGCTCTGCGATTTTCAGGTTTATTACTCCCACCAGGGAGTAATGCATTTGATCGTGTCCGTCCGTGTGTGTGTGTGTGTGTTCATATGATTGTGAACAAGATATCTGGAAAAGTTCTGAACGGATTTGGATGAAAGTTGGTGGGATGATTGCCCTTGGGACAAGGAAGAATTGATTCGTTTTTGGCGAAGCTCAGGATATTATTCCGGATCCGGGAATTTTTTTGGGAAAGATTTTTTCTGTTTTACTGCATTAAAGCTTTTATTCTTATTCTTCAATGATTTTTTTCTCCTCTAATTCCAAGATATATCAAAATAAATTATCTGACAGTTAGGCCCTACTTTCTTTTTCATTTATTGTTTTGGGGAGAGGGGATGTTAAACAAAACGTATTATTCCAACTAAACCCACAGCGGGAGTATGCGCTTTACTGAGTGATGTTCTCGTTTAGTGTTATAAATGCGTGATTTCCTCCTATGTGTGTGTGCTGCGTTGTCATAAGGAACAGAGGAAAAATAACAGAGGCCATTACATACAGGGGATTAATTGCCCATAATCCCTAACTAATTAACATAACCCAAACCCTCGTGATGGGAACGAAGATACGCACTTACACGACATACGGCCTGATTTATGTACATCAAGATGTTTACATGACATTCGGAGCATTCTACCTATGCAATTCTACCTGGACTGGGGTAATCACTTCCTTCCCCTACAAACGTAACAATATTTATATATTATATTTATATATTTATTATATATTATATATATTATTATATATTATTATACATATTTATTTATTTATTATTATATTATTTTTTTTTTTTTATACATTATTTTTATATATTATAATATACAAGCAACGGGACCGGCCCGATCAGGCGGGGCTTCAATTGGGAGGCCCAAATGAAAAGGCTAAATATCAGAAATTGAAGGCTTTTTTTCTTTTAAACGATTTATATAAACATCCGTTAAATCTCGATCGGTGCAGCCGTGCAGCGATCGGTGCAGCCGTTTGTGCGGCACCCGGGAAAATAACATCCTGCGGGAGCAAGTATCAGCAGGATGTGGCAGTGTGGGAGTTCACGTTTCTGAAAGCCTTCAAAGACGTTGAAAGCCAAAAAAGCCTTCAATTTCTGATATTTAGCCTTTTCATTTGGGCCTCCCAACTGAAGCCCTGCCCATAGGGCGGGTACAGTTGCTCGTATCAGAAATTGAAGGCTTTTTTTATTTTAAATGATTCATATAAACATCCGTTAAATCATATCACACGCAAGTCATCAAAATCTAAACAGTATCTTACTATAATTCACCAAATGTCCCACAGTGATCGATACACTATGATCGTGATGATCGTGATCGTGAATCGTGATCGATAATTGTGTTCACAATCGCTATGTCGTATGTACTCCCGATACGTGTTTCCTTCGTGTTTTGGTGAATTATAGTAAGATTTTTATATTAATTAATGAAGATTTTTCATTTTAAAAGATTTTAAAGGTTAAAAAGTAGGACAATAAAATGTATGAATTTAGCACCTATGCTGAGGAATACTGGAGAGAAGCGAAAGAAACCACATTGGCCTCGGGCCAAAGGTGTGCAAAGTTGTGAGGCTATAATCGCGACATTGTAAACAAACTTGAGCAAAAATTTTTCAAATGCAAATGTCACCAAAAAGCTTACTTTACCAGAATCACGAAACCCTCGACCAAAATGGTCTCCAGGTCGGTTTCAGCTTATAAATACCATCAGATAGAGGAATATGGAGAATGGTTTCAGAATGAAGCTAGGCCTGTGCTCCAAAGCAGCTAAACAACTCCAGCCTCATTGTATCCCATTCATCGTGGTATTCTTGTTAATGCTTTCTCATGGCTCCGTCAAAATCTCATAGTCTTCCATTAACTTTAAATACATATGCCTCAAATAATTTGCCATCTTCTGACAGAAAGAGCTTCTTCTGTAATTGCTATATTTTATTTGACTTCACTTCCCCTAATCAGCTATCATGTTCTGACATCAACGATATTATTCAATGACGTCTCACAATACCTTAAGGCTTAAGAGATGTGCTTTTCCCCCATAAGAAGGCATTCAATCATCATGCTTTGCCACAGCAATTCCATTAGGAAAGAATGTCATTTTAACACCAGAGATTGTTCAATATCTCCATCTCACAAATTCACGAACGCCATCATATTCTGCAAAAACAGGGTAAAAACCGTCAGCAATGAGAATGTCAGAGCAATGCTACATCATGTCTCCAATAGCATGCGGTATATATTCATTCCAAGCTTTTAGAGAAAGGGAAATTCACTTTCAAGCAAAGTTGCTGCAAATCTTCCCCCCCCCCCCCCTTCACATGCCTCCCCCCCTTCACATGCCTCCCCCCTTCACATGCCTCCCCCCCAAAGCCCTCTCCCTCCCACAGATCTCTCGATGTCTCCATGTCTCTCGGTCCCTGCTCTCAAATGTTGTGTTTGTGTCCTTCCCCCTCTCTCCCCATCTTGTCTACCGCTCCCGATGTTATTTGTTTTATGTGTCTGTTTGTCTTTCTGTGTGATTAATTTTCGCTCTTTCACGAGCCTCGATTTTGTATACAAAAAAAAAAAAAAAAAAAAAAATACTTACCAAGTTTGTCATGTTTGTTCAGTCACCCATCCCTGCAGTGTAACCTAACCATCATGGAGGGGACAAAAATACATGTCTGCCAGAAAGATTCATTAGTCTCGCCCCAAGGAATCGCGAGACTTAGAACACCCCCCTCCCAGCCCCCCCCCCCCCAGCCCTCTCCCTTCCACAGATCTACTGACGTGACGTCCTTGTTCTCCACTGTCGTTGTGTTTGTATGCTTCCCTCTCTCTCCCCCTCGTCTCCTGCTCCCTTTATTTTATGCTTTATGTGTCCGTGCATGTTTTTGTGTTTAATGTGTTAGCTCTTACATGATCCTCGACTCTGTATACAAAAAAAAAACACCCCTGTCTATCTGTGTGTCTTTGTGTGTTTTTTTTGTCTATATTTTTTTGATAAAAAAAAACATTCTGTGCAACAACCTGTCCAATTGATGTGAAACTTTAAAGACAAGAGGCACTCCCCATGGAGAATATTTTAGTGATAACTCTGATGTTAAAGGTCACAAGGGTTGGCAGCCATATTGAATTGAAGGAAAATGTTTGGATATCTCTGAAACCGCTCAAAGAAAGAAAATTTCAACTTGGCATTGGACATCAACTCCCGATGGAGTATATACAGTGATAACGATGACATCATCAAGGAAGTTGTATTCCAGCCATAATTGTTTGAAACCAAATGTTATCCGAAAAATCTGAAATTTCATATGTCTGATCTACCACCCTGTGAGTGAAGTATTACATATATTTCGTCATCAGTCACGTGGTCTGGTGGCCATATTGGATTGCAAATAAAAACGTTAAAAAAAATCTTCTACTGCAGAACCGCATAAAACAGATTGATGCGAAACTTCATAAATATTATCAACTAGCCATGGGGCATATAGTTTGATTTTTTTTTTTTTTTTGCGTAATCATCTTCATTGATGCAATTTAGCCTTAATGTGCGCAAACATCATCGTTAAATATCCTATTAATCAATCAATAAGTTTATGCATAATGGCAATGTATGTGACATAATAGGGTGCATGGGCCAATTGTGGGCCATAACAGTAGGGTATTCAGTTAAACACGGTATTTTTGTTCAGAATGAGCACGCAAGGCAAGACTATGCATCCTACCGAGTGTTGTTCTCGTTATTAACACATCCTATGGAGTGAACTATACCTGTAGATCATATTCAGAACAAATGCAAAAGAAAGTTTGAGTCGGTTTTGAGGTAGTATTAATTATTATTTTAATGATTACACTTTTTTTTTACTACTATATCAATGAAATTAATTAATTTGTACACAGCATCTGACCTGCTTGCATCATTACAAGGGGTGTGGCAATGCTGGATGATGCAGTGCTACCTGTGCAATAGTGCAGAATTTCTAATTTGGCCAGAGTACTGGTATAAGATCAAATGTTTAAAGATACTGAGGATTTTTTAACGTAAGCAAGAAATTGCTGGCAGATGAGACGGCCGGTCGAAAGAACGATGTACTGATTGATGCAATACGCCTCTGCAAATTGCCAGGTCGACAGTTTATAATCGGGAATGGAATCCAGATTAGACAACTTAAAGGGGAGTACATTTTAGTCCCTCTGTGCTATCCTGCCAAAACCTCCATTAAATAAAACCAGACAGCCCAATGTCAAGGAGTTACAAATAAGGAAAACAGCAACTTGCATGTTGACGTTTTTGATGTGAGCCCATCTTCAAAGTAAGAGAGAGCAATGAAGAATGGCTTACTCTCTCAATCTACAAGCTTGATAAATTATTAAACTTTTTACAAAGGACTATTTAAAATGTACAAACCGTGTTGATGCTGCCAGCTTACTATTACATTTCCTTTTCAGTTTTATTGTTTTACACGTTATCTTTTTCTACCTGGGTAACTCTATAATTATGTACAATCAAATTGTGAGTAGGTCTATAAAGTACAATACAGTAAGTATGTGAGCACAATATAAATCAAGTATTATTACAATTTGAACACTGAACATGTCTACATATCGAGGAAGTACAACTATAAGTCATCCCAAAATGCAAAGCCCATTTGCATCCACTTTGTACTCAAACTAAACTCGACTAAAACAACAGCAAAAAAAAATTATTATCAACTAGACTTCTCCATACTCTCATAACAAAGGTTTTAAAGAAATTTTGATGACAAAAGCTGATGTGGTAAACTAGAAAGCATCTCAAAATGCAAATGGACAAAATAAAGAAACATGGAAGTTATTTTAAAACTCCGCTGTCTCACGCTGCGCACCTGACGGGATAATAAGGGCTATTTGTACTTACTGTGCCTATGATCCAATTATCAAAATAATGTTTTGTTGAAAATTTGAAGACAGTGGCTCAAATAGTAAAAATGTTATAGCCTGGACAGACGGACGGACGGACGGACGCACACACACATGCACACACACACACACACACACACACACACCACAAATATTCCAGCAAGTTTCCCAAATAAAAACCAAGCACCACAATGGAGAGACGGAGGGAGATACTCAGAAAGGAGACAGCACAGCTTCAGCAATTCCAAAGAAGAAATCAAAGCCTATAACAAAAGAGGGAATCCAAAAAATAAAAATATATAGAATTGAAGACAAAGACCTCGAGTTAATGGTTTCTGAAAACAAACGGAAAATAGAAATGATAACAAGGAAAAATGCAACTGCAATCTTCGACGTCGCAATGTCGACTGATATGCCTCCGCCAACATTATTACATCATTATAATACTTGTACCAAGTTTGATTTTAATACTTTCAGCGGTTCTCAAGTATCACATTTTTAACTGACATGACCTCTGACCTTTGACGCCAAAATCTAATCAGTTAATCTTTGCATCATAATATATAATTATACAAAGGTTGGTCAAAATCCCATTACTGGTTCACAAGTTAAACATGGTAACAGAATTTTTACGCAACGGGACCTGACCTTTGACATCTTGCCCCCATAATCTAATCTGTTCATCATTACATCTTTATACATACTTATATCAAGTTTGACTTAGATCCCTTCGGCCATTCTTAAGTTATTGCGGTAATGAAAAACTACCACGGATGGGCAAACAGACAGCCAGACGGACAACCCGAAAACTTGATGCCTCTGGCGACTTCATTGGTGAATGCATACTAAATAGTCAGGAAGCTTCGCAGCATATTTAACGAAAATGGGGAACGGCTTGACAAAAGCGCCATTTTTATTTTGGTGGTCCATTGGACCATATACAATAGATTTAGGACCGGAGGCAAGAAATATACAGTGTTCTTCACTTTTTTATTGGACAAAAACCAATTATGTATATATTTTCAACAAGGAGGCTAACTTTTATTTCATTACATGCAGTGTTATTTGTAAAACTTATGCATGCCTGCATAATAAATCTTACGCTTCCATGTAATAATAATTAGTATAATATAATACCGAGTGTTTATACAAATGTGTTATACTTGTGACTCGCGCACCTCTCATATATCTAACGTGTACGCAACTACAAGGATGTAATGACAATATAGCTTTAGAACAGACAACATGTTGTTCAAGGTAACTTGTCCAGCAATTTATGTATTTACGATTTTAGTCTAACTCCAATAGCTGATGATGTATTTGCATAAATGTATTGCTCGATATTATGCTGTGTGAGTCGTATTTGCGCAAAAGTCAAACACTGTATATGTCTTGCCTCCGGTCCTAATTCTATTGCATATGGTCCAATACAACAACAACAACAACAACAACAACAACAACAGGCATTTTAAAGGCCATTTTCCCTGCTAGAGCGGGGGTTAGCCTTGCGGTCCCCATGACAATCTCCTCCATTTTGCCCTATTTTCTGCATCTCTCCTTGTTAACCCCCTTGCCCGCATTTCTTCTTCCACCATCTTTAGCCAAGTCTTTCTCGGTCTTCCCCGTCTTCTACTTCCTTCTACATTCATTTCCATCACTCTTCTCAACCAGTCACTTTCATCCTTCCTCAACACATGACCAAACCATCTCAACCTGTTCCTCTTCACAGCATCAATCACAGGTCCAATGAACCACTAAAATAAAAATGGTACTTTTGTAAAGTCGTTCCCCCAAAAATTGCTAAGCTGCCTAACTAAAACTAGAGCTTCCAGGGAAGCAGAACTCAACTGAACTGACTGGACAACTTTAAAGTAGGTCAGCCTATGGCGGCCATTTTGTGACAGATCGGGTTGACATGCGATAGCAACCTACCTTGTGTGGTAAGAGTCTCACACACCAAGTTTGATCAAAATCCATAAATATTTGTGGACGTTAAAGTCTTAACGTCGTTTCGGAGCTGAAAACAATATGGCGGCCATTTTGTGACGGATCGGGTTGGAATGCAATAGCAACCTATCTTGTGTGGTAAGGGTTAAACATTCTAAGTTTGATCAAAATCTGTTAATATTTGTAGACGCTAGAGTGTTAACGTCATTTTCATGACCAAAAACAAAATGGTCGCCTAAGTCCGCCATTTTTCAACGGATCGGGCTGAAATGTAATAGCAACCTGTTCCTTGGGGTAAGGATGCTGCATGTCAAGTTTGATCAGAATCGGTTGATATTTGTGGACGCTGGAGTGTTAACATTGAAAAGTTAACGGACGACAGATGACGGACGCCGGAGGATTCAGTATATGATGAACTCAACTGGACGTTAGTCCATTTGAGTTAAAAACACTACGACGAGGATAACATGAGGAAAAAATAAGGCCAGATGTTTGAAAACAACCCAAAAATATTCTACCATGAACTAAGGAAACGGAAGCAGAATGTGTCATCCCCACCTGAAAAAGATGAACTGGAACGATCCTGGAAAGGAATTTATGAAGATCGAAAAGAACACAATGAAGAGGTGAAATAGATCCAAAACCTGGAAGAGAAAAAGCAATATCTCCCGTAAATTCCCCCAGTAATAATTGATGCATCAAATATAAGACAACAACTGGCAAAGGTGGAAAAGTTCAAAAGCCCTCGCCCAGATGAGATCCCGAACTTCTGGCTAAAGCAATTTGATTCTCTCCACGTTCAATACGCCTGAGCATTCAATGAACTTATCGAAGGTGATCAGGAAATGGATGAATGGCTCACAGAACGTAAATTCCTCATCCCAAAATCTGAAGAAACACAACTACCTCACAAACCCCAGCCAATAACCTGTCTACCAACAACAAACAAACTTTTAACAGGAATGATCACAGAAACAATGCACCACTACCTAACACAACAATGAGGCCTAAAGGCGGAACAGAAGGTATGTAAGGGAGGATAATACGGAACAACAGATCGCCTACTACTAAACAAGGCCATACACGACAACTGCAATACGAGAAGAAACAAATTGTCCACAGCTTGGATAGACTATAAAAAGCTTTTGACAGTGTCCCATATTCATGGATGATAAAGTGCATGAAAATGTACAAGATGAAATCCCCAAATAATCAAGCCGATTGAGAAAGCCATGGATCTATGGAATACCACACTAATCCTGCAGCACTCAGAAGGAAAGATTGAAATACCAGGAGGAAATATACGAAGCAGGATCTTCCAAGGAGACAGCCTTTCCCCCGTCCTGTTTTGCCTTGCTCTGGATCCACTAAGTAACCTCATTACTGAAAAGGACACGGATAAACCCGAACATCCAATAAAATAATGTCCAAAGAAACAAGAAAGGTGACACATCCACTCGACATGGACGATTTATAACTCTTTGCACCAAACGACAAAAAATTGGCAGAACAACGAATTTCACATTTCACGTTTGACTAATATGCAGAGCAGCTGTACACAAAAAGGCACAACAAGGTATGTAGAGTAATCCACTGGCACATCTGCAAAAGTCCCAATATCCCAGTTCCACAATACTCATGGAAACATGAACCAAAAGCAATCATTTAAAACAAGGACATAATTCTCACGTACGACCTGATGATCTCATCCAGCGGGAACATAGAAAACAAAGCATTGCGACCTGACATAGTACTCAGGAACAAAAAAGGAAAAAACTAGATGGTATTCATAGAATACTTACCCTGCGCAGTCAACTTGTTGTAAGCCACTCTTCTAGTTTTGAACATTGTTTTTCTTTGATCCAATATGGCTGACAGACCACGTGAGCGATGACATCATAAATTTATATTCTCTAATATAATTGTTGCATAGATCACGCTCAATACATTTCAAACTGATCAGACTAAGCGTTGTCCCTGTCGAATTATGACGTCATAATTATGACACCAATGACGTCGTCGTTAACAACACCTATTCCCCATATGGAGTTCTTTACAATGACCCACGTTTCAATTTTTTCCATAGAGCGGTTTTGGAAATACAGAAGTGCAACCTTTTTTGGTTTTTCCAGGATAGCGCCTGTTCCACATGACCTATGACGTCATGATTATCATTAAAGTATTCCAAAGGATGAGGCGCTCCTATAGTGAAAATTTAGTGTCCATCAGACCAACAGTTGCTGAAAATTTTAAAATAATGATCGGTTGCATGAGTGTTGTATTTGTCGAATTATGACGTCATAACGAAGGCACCGATGACATCATCAGTAACATATCTTATCATCCATGGGGAGTACTTGACAATGAGCCATGTTTCAATTTTTCCATGGAGTGGTTTTAGAGATATAGAGGTGCGAAGTTTTTCCAAGATGGCGCATGTAACACATGACCTATGACGTCATGATTATCATTAAAATATTCTACATGAGAAGGTGCTCCTATGGTAAAATTTCGTGTCATTCGGACCAACGGTTGTTGAGAAAATGAATTTTTAAAATGCAGACACGGCACACGTACAGCACACGGCACACGTACGTACGTACCTGAATGCTTAACCCCGCTTTTCGCTTCGCGAGCACAGGGTAAATATGTACAATTACAATGCGAGCACATCGATAAAATACATACTATTACAATGTGAGCATATCTATAAAATACATACTATTACAATGCGAGCACATCTATAAAATACATACTATTACAATGCGAGCACATCTATAAAGTATGTACTATTAGAATGCAAGCACATATATAAAATACATACTATTACAATGCGAGCATATCTATAAAATGCATACTATTACAATGCAAGCACATCTATAAAGTATGTACTATTAGAATGCAAGCACATATATAAAATACATACTATTACAATGTGAGCACATCTATAAAGTATGTACTATTAGAATGCAAGCACATATATAAAATACATACTATTACAATGCGAGCACATCTATAAAATATATACTATTACAATGCGAGCACATCTATAAAGTATGTACTATTAGAATGCAAGCACATATATAAAATACATACTATTACAATGCGAGCATATCTATAAAATACATACTATTACAATGCGAGCATATCTATAAAATACATATTATTACAATGCGAGCATATCTATAAAATACATACTATTACAATGCGAGCACATCTATAAAATACATACTATTACAATGCGAGCACATCTATAAAGTATGTACTATTTAGAATGTGAGCACATCTATAAAGTATGTACTATAAGAATGCAAGCACATATATAAAATACATACTATTACAATGCGATCATACCTATAAAATACATATTACAATGCGAGCATATCTATAAAATACATACTATTACAATGCGAGCACATCTACAAAGTATGTACTATTAGAATGCAAGCACATATATAAAATACATACTATTACAATGCGAGCATATCTATAAAATACATACTATTACAATGCGAGAATATCTATAAAATACATACTATTACAATGCGAACACATCTATAAAGTATGTACTATTAGAATGCAAGCATAAAAATACATACTATTACAATGCGAGCATATCTATAAAATACATACTATTACAATGCGAGCATATCTATAAAATACATACTATTACAATGCGAGCATATCTATAAAATACATACAATTACAATGCGAGCATATCTATAAAATACATACTATTATAATGCGAGCACATCTATAAAGTATGTACTATTAGAATGCAAGCACATATATAAAATACATACTATTACAATGCGAGCATATCTATAAAATACATACTATTACAATGCGAGCATATCTATAAAATACATAGTTACAATGCGAGCATATCTATAAAATACATATTACAATGCGAGCACATCTATAAAGTATGTACTATTAGAATGCAAGCACATATATAAAATACATACTATTACAATGCGAGCATATCTATAAATTACATACTATTACAATGCGAACATATCTATAAAATACATACTATTACAATGCGAGCACATCTATAAAGTATGTACTATTAGAATGCAAGCACATATATAAAATACATACTATTACAATGCGAGCATAACTATAAAATACATACTATTACAATGCGAGTATATCTATAAAATATGTACTATTACAATGCAAGCACATCCATAAAGTATGTACTATTAGAATGCGAGCACATCTATAAAATACGTACTATTACAATGCAAGCACATCTATAAAATACGTACTATTACAATGCGAGCACATCTATAAAGTACATACTATTACAATGCAAGCACATCTATAAAGTACGTACTATTACAATGCAAGTAATGTCGATAAACGACATTTCTGGGTAAGTAGAATAGGTATCTATAAAATATGTATGTACGTATGTACATCTATGAAATACATGCCATTGGAACATGAATCTTTGCAATAAAACTGAAACTGAAAAAAAAAAAAAAAAAAAAAGTCTGTCCACTGTCTGAACATAAATCTACGTCGTCAATAATACATAGTTGACACACAACACAATCACCACACAAAACAAGTCCTGAGAAGGGTCTGCAATCTCTGATAGCTTTGTCTAGTTTTGGCAGTGTTGCATGCCACATAGCCTCAATGGACGCAATTATTTAATCAAACGTCTTGGCCGTGGCAGCCTTGCTGGCAGACAACCCCAAAAATTATTTAAATATTGCATAAACTGCCAAAACTTCTGACTGCCATATTTTTCATTGATGTCCCTGAAGTGTGTAACTGCCAAAACAAACCTTGTGGCCTGGCATATTGTAATCTGCGTTGCTCTCTCACATTCTTGTGAAATCTTATTTTTTGTTTCCATAAATGCAACAAATCCAGTTTAAGTAAAAATAAAAGACAATGATACATATATCATCCAATCAGAGGCGGCTATGCATACACGACACATTTTGGAAAATCTGACTTTGCATTGCTGAGATAGTTGAAGTTACGAAATTTATAGACGTCGGCGTCATTCCTTGATCATGTCACTCTGTCACAGTGTGCTGCTTCTGGCTGGTTTGGTTGCAGCTCGTCCTCATCCATAGGCAGAGTTACAACTTTTGACTTCAAAAGGTCGGTGGAGTGTTGGTGCTGTGGGCATTGCATTGGCATGTTGCAGAAATGAGCACAGCTAGCTCTCATTTCAACTCGTGACTTTCAGTTGTTCTGTTTGAGGTCTAATCTCACTGGAGTTGATGCTTTCATGCACAGTCTGCAGGAACAGTGCTCAGGTTGAAAGACTGTCAATCTTTTCTTCTGCTTATCTGTCAGTAGAAATGCTTTCATTCATCAAGCAAACTTTCGCACATTAGACACATACAGTGCCAATAGAAAGACTGCACCCCCCCTTTCAAATTTTTCACCTTTTGTTGCCTTATAGCCTGGAATTTTTTTGTTGCCCAATTAAATTGCATTAAATCAGACTTTTTTAACCTACATCGTAACCGACAACTTCCAAGTGAAAAAGAAATTCTACAAGTTTCGGAAAATTAATTAAAAATACAAAACTAGAATATCTTGTTTGGATAAGTGTCCACCTCCTTCCCTCCCCCACCAACCGTCTCTCCTCCACAGATCTACAGACGTCCCTGTTCTCTACTGTTGTTGTGCTGGTATGTTTTTCTCTCTCTCCCCCATCAGGTCTCCCGCTCCCTTTCTTATATGTTTTATCTGTCCGTTTGTTTTTTTGGTACTTCCACCACCAAAGGTGGATGGAGGTTATGTTTTCACCCCTGTCTGTCTGTTTGTCCGTTTGTCTGTCCGTTTGTGAACAGAATATCTCAAAACGTTGTGGACGGATTCGGACGAAATTTGACAGAGATATAGCGTATGTGACAAGGACGAAAGGGTTAGATTTTGGTTTAGATCCGGATTCGGATCCCGCTACTAGAATTTTTAAAGTGATTAATCACCATTGGGCGATAGGGCCAAAAACCATACACACCAGGATATCTCACAAAGTCGTGGACGGATTTGGACTAAACTTGGTGGATTGGTTGGGTATCTGACAAGGACGATTCGATTCGATTTGGGTGAAGATCTGAATATGGATTCGGATATGATAATTATTTAATTATTTAAGTGATTCTTCACAATTGGGAGATAGGGCTAAGAACGATACATAGCAGGATATCTCAAAAAGTTATGGACGGATTTGGACGAAACTTGGTGGACAGCTTGTGTGTGACAAGAACGAATCGATTCAATTTCGGTGAAGATCCAGATCCGGATCCAGCTCATAGAATTTTTTAAGTGATTCTTCACCAATGAATGATATGGCCAACCAGGAGGAGGTATGCTCTCTACTCAGTGCCGTTCTAGTTTTTAATGTGTTAGCTCTGACACGAGCCTCGACTTTGTGTACAAAAACAAAAACAATAAAACCTATGTAGACCATTCTCTGCCGTTGATTCTGCCAGACATTAACACCACTATTCTCTGCCTTTCGTTAAGTTTGTGGGAAGCAGTTCATGGTAATTTGTTAATGTCAACAAGATAATTCATGGTAATACAAGAAGAAATAGACACAAAATGTCATAGCCCCCATCATAGCCTTTAATAATTTTGCTGTACCGAGGAAAAGGCCGCTAGTCAGCCATCTTTAGTCAGATTACAAAACAAAAACTTCTGCATATGTATACTCTCATGTATTGCCTTTGTGCAAAATACGAACAAAATCGGTCCATGCATGTCTGAGAAATGGCTGAAGACACGTTTAAGTACAAAAATAGCCACCAGTCGGCCATCTTGGATCTGATCTCGAAACAAAATGACGTGCACATGTAAGCCATCATTCACTCTATGTTTGCCAAGTTTGAATAAGATTGATAAATGCAAGTCCGAGAAATTTTTGAAGACATTTTCAATGTCGGTGTTTTTTTACAACTAAAATGGCGGCCAGTCTACCAGTTGGCCATATTTGATCAGATCGCAAAATAAAGTGTGGTGCACATGCTTGCCATCATGTACCGTGCTTATGCCAAGGTTGATCAAAATCGGTCCATGCATGTTCAATAATTTGTTGTTATCTTCCCCCATCCAAAACCTTGATCTTTTCTACTCCTGTTAATACACCACAAATCCACCTCTTTCAAATTCGGTTTTCTTTTCTGAAAGTCCAAGTAGTGTCCGTTAGTATCATCACATGTATCCTGCTCCAGCCCTCTCTCGTCCACAGATCTCCCGATGTCTCTGTTCTCCACAGTTGTTGTGCTTTCCTCTCTCTCCCCCTCTTATCTCCCGCTCCCTTTATTATATGTTTCGTGTGTTTTTTGTGTTAGCTCTTAAACGAGCCTCAACTTTGTATACAAAAACAAGACCAAAAGTCTAACAGTGGCATATCCGGGCTTGTAAAATATTATAAACCACAAACACATATTATTAGCTTTTCAAACAGTCGCTAATGCTGCTTATAACGTCAAACAAATAAATGTGGAGAAATATCGACATCCGTGAGGTAAGTTTTACTTATAGAACTGAGGGAAGATCTACTGTAATCTATGTACCCTACAAGGTTTGGAGGTGAGCTAATTTACCAAGCAGCTAGCTAGCGCTAGCCAAGCCAGCCGTTCATTAACGGTTTTGAATGGAGTGCTTGCTCGAATGCTTAAACCACTTGGCGATCTCTCCACAAGATACTTGGTAAATGAACACACACCCAATGTTCTTGAGACCCGACCATAGATCGACTGTAATCTATATACCCCAAAGATGAATGGCCCTTTCTGCAGCTCCCGTAGTGAGCGGGTGTAGGCCTACTTGTAAATTAAAATGTCGGTCGGTTTGGCCGCTTGGAGTTTGCAAAAAAGCACCTAAAGGACTCTTAGACTGTGAGAAACAAGATTCTGTGGGCTTTCATGTGTCTTTCACTGAGGAGAGGCTTCCGTCTGGCCACTCTGCCATAAAGCCCAGATCGGTGGAGTGTTGCAGTGATGGTTGTCCTTCTGGAAGTTTCTCCCATCTCCGCACAGGATCTCTGGAGCTCAGCCAGAGTGACCATCGGGTTCTTGGTCACCTCTCTTACCAAGGCCCTTCTCCCCCAATTGCTCAGGTTGGCCAGGGGCCAGCTCAAGGAAGAGTCCTGGTTGTTCCAAACTTCTTCCATTTAAGAATTATGGAGGCCACTGTGCTCTTGGGAACCTTCAAAGCAGCAGAAATTTTTTTGTAGGCTTCCCCAGATCTGTACATCGAAACAATCCTGTCTCTGAGCTCTGCAGGCAGTTCCTTCGACCTCATGGCTTGGTGTTTGCTCTGATATGCATTGCCAGCTGCGAGACCTGATATAGACAGGTGTGTGCCTTTCCAAATCATGTCCATTCAATTGAATTTACCACCGGTGGACTCCAATCAAGGTGTAGAAACATCTCAAAGATGATCAAGAGAAATGGGAGGCACCTGAGCTAAATTTCGAGTGTCATAGCAAAGGGTATGAATACTTATGTAAATGTGATATTTCAGTTTTTTCTTTTTAATAAATTTGCAAAACTTTCTAAAATCCTGTTTTCTCTTTGTCATTATGGGGTATTTAGTGTAGATTGATGAGGGAAAAAATGAATTTAAACGATTTCAGCATAAGGCTGCAACATAACAAAATGTGAAAAAAGTGAAGGGGTCTGAATACTTTCTGAATGCACTGTATGTGTTCCCTCCTTTCTCTCTTGTTTTTTTTTTTACGGCGTAGGCCAAAGGACAAAGCCGTCTAGAACAGTGAACAGTGTCCGTATGTATCACCGGCGGAGTTTGGAGGGTGCATGGGGGGCAATACCCCCACCTTAATTTTTGCAGTAGTTTACAATGATGATAAAACATCCCGTATATAAACGTGAGTAACAATAATGAACATAAACTGTATTTGTGATTTCACGTACACTAACTACACTAACAAACGTTAATTTTGGATGAAGCCACCCATGATTACAGTAGTCTGTTAGCTACCCGTGATTAATATTAAGCCCTTGACCCCCCAAATAGAGAGGTCAAAATACGCCTATGGTATGTATGTATGTATGTATGTATGTATGTATGTATGTATGTATGTATGTATGTCCCCTCAAACGTACACCAATCAGAGCTGAGGATCTGGTCACATGACAGAGTTGATGTGATGTCATTACGGTGGTACGACGGCTGACTCCGCCGTTTTCATTCCTATGCTGTTCAGGACGGACATGTTCAGGCCGGCCGGACACATTTTAAAGGTTGTTGAACCTGTCATGTATCACAATCTGCATGCTTGAAACACAAACACATGAAAATAAGGATCTGTTATAACACTCAATTGTTATCATGGCTGTGGTTGTTGTTGTTTGTGGGCTCCTTCTGTGTAGTGCTATATAATTTTATATTGCTTTGCAAAATATCACTACTGTATATATAATTTTGTATGCTGTTCCGTGTCCTTCTAAAATCTAAAGGGTTTTTACTGTCGTAGAATAATAAATGTTTCCGATCAAACTGCTGTGTGAATAATCCATACATTGGCGCTTTTTCCTCTTCTGGAGGTGCATTCCCCCAGATCAAATAATGTTGGCTTAACGGTTAGGGTGGAGGGGTTGGGATCCTTGGGTCCTGAGTTCAAATCCCGGTCAGCTGTTCAATTAACACCAGGTGGGGTGGAATGAGCCTGTCATCCCTCAGAGGTCGGCAAAATGAGTACCAAATCACTGGGTCCTCTCTCAAGGAGGTTGGTGGCAGGATTTGCACTCTAGCGACTGTAAAACACCTCATTCCGTAACACACTGTGGTGTGTGTCGGATGGTGCTGAGGTCACTTTGATAGTGTTGACTAACTGACCAACATATAGAATAAACCAGCGTCTCAATGTAATCTCTTCACTTCCACGGTGACAGAAAGCTTAGAGACTTAGAGTACTTCAAAATAATTTAATACTTACATTATTTGCTAACTGGTATCTCCACCCAGGTCATACTATCCTCTTCAACTAAAGTATCAAACAAGCCCAGCTACGCCGCTGTTAGACTTTCGGTCTTGTTATACTTAGTCTCGGCTCACATAAGAGCTACCACAGAGAACATATAATAAATGGAGCGGGAGACAAGATGGGGAAAGAGAGGCAAGCACAACAACAGCAGGGAACAGGGACATCAGGAGATCTGTGGAAGGGAGAGGGCTGGGGCGGGGCACACAGGATAAACAAGATGTACCTTTTTCATTTTGTTCATTTCCTTCGTCACCTTTTCAAATTGTTGATCTGTCACCCCATTAACAATTCATTCTGTCGCGTGGACAGCCCCCAACCATGGTCCCATCTGACACAGTTCTTTGTCTAGCATGGCACAGAGGGTTGAATGTTCATCGCAGCGTATCATTCAAAAACGAGTTGATATTTTAGTTTTTGGCTTGTGTTACGTGGTCCTCCCGGTAACTACCTGGTCTCGGTGACCCCCGGACCGTGGGAGGCCCCCCACCAGAAAGATATATGATTTATACGCTTTCGCAACACAATCAATATGAAAGACACAAACAATTCAAGTCAATAGGAAACCCCTACACCAAGGATCCGGATTAATGGATAATGTATTCCCAATCAATCAACAATAATCAACGCTCAATCAACAACATTACTAAGATGTAAACTCATCTACAATAGCTCTAAGATGGCCATCTTATACATTCCTCACGTGAGCCCCACTCCCGACTCCCTCCATGGTCAATGTCTCTCACAATGTCTCCGTACTCCTGTAGTTCGATCTCCGCACGTGGGCGGTTGAACGGACCCTTCCTGACGTGCTTCCACCGTGCACGTCCCGTACCGGGAACAGCTGCTGCCGCGGACACCTCCTCGGCAGCCCACCGAGGTCGGTGCTCGTGATCGCGGCTACGGGGCTCGCAATGCGTGCGAGGCCCAAGGCGCCTGCCGTGCGCGTCCTTGTAGACGGTGAGGCGAACTGTGCCGGACGCTTGGTTCCGTGCACGAACCCACGGCGACTTGACGTGTAAATGGGTAGTTACACGTCCCGGTAACTCCTCTCGCCAGACGGGCTTTTAAACGCAGCTTTCCCCACGCTGCTCAATATCGATACCGCTCTTCTCGGCGCTGGGCGAGGAAGAAGAAGAGAATCGCCGCTTCTCCCAGACCTCGTGCCTTTTCTTCTTCCGTTTCCGGTCTCCTTTTCCCCAGAAGGGCTCCTGACCCTTTAATCACAACAACCTTTAATCGAATACACATTAATAAGCAAAGATCTGAATAGTAATTCACATAAATCCGTAACACTCCCCCCCTTCAAGAAAGAAAGTTTGAACCCAGCGAAAACTTTCTTTGCCGGCCAACTTGGATAAACAAACCAGATACTCACACCCCCAAATCATCAATTCCCCCCGGGCACAATTATCACTTAAAAATAAAGCAACAAAATTTCACCAAAACCCCTAGATTAATTCACTCTGGACCAAGCGTCCACCACTTCTAGTTTCTCTTGAATGACGGTTAAGAGGTGGTGACCAAAGCCCCAAAGTTAAACCTCTCGATAGCACTTTTTCGGGAGGCCCAGCTGAGTATTCCCTACAGCAGGGGCGGGCAACCCCCGGCCCGTGGGCCACATCCGGCCCGCGAAGGCTTAGCATCCGGCCCGCCACCCTGCTAGGCTTTATTATTGCAATCCGGCCCGCGGACCTCCCAGTAAAACTCATATCATTTGTAAATGTAAGAGTTTATATTTAGCCGGTCTGAATTCAAGAAAGGGACATTTTGTCTTCAGCACCGTCCTCTTCCGGAAGACATGCGCACGGGGAACTGTCTTGCCTAGACACCGCCTGCTTGCTGATAGGCGGTCTTTTCAAATCAGCCGGCATGTGATACGGACGTCCTTCCGATTCAGTCAGCTTGCGACAAACGTTGGTGTCTGGGACAAATAACTTGCAACAAAGAGGTAAGCGACGCAGAGTTCTCTAAACCTATTTCAATTTTCACTTTCTTTCAATTTGCTTTGTTTTGTTTGTTAGAACATGTTATTATCTTTCATTTGCTGCGTTTAAATAATTTTATTCTCCCTTTTTATTTGTAAAAATAAAAATATAACGAACTTTCAATTTGTAAAGAAAAAAAATATATAACGAACTTTCTGTTTGTAAAAGAAAAAAGAAATTGACGAACTTTTGTTTAAAAGGAAAACGAAATTGACGAACTTTTGTTTAAAAGGAAAACGAACTCTTTAAAAAAAAAAGTATGCAGACTGATTCATTTCCTGTATTTCAGTTTTACGGTGAAACTGTGTCATATTCAGCGTTGGCCACGTGCGCGCAAAATAAATACATTCATCTGTACAATTCGTCTTCCGAGATTTTTTGTGCCCCAGATTGCTTGCTGTTACATCATTTATTCATTGCTGATATACCTAATTTTCTTCCTTTTCAGCTCATCATGTCTGCGACCCAGCGTGTTAAGAAGAGGAAAGTGGACCTCGAGCGTCGGATCTTCAACCCTGAGTGGGAGAAGTACTTCTTCATCGAGCGCTTTGGACAGGCCCAGTGCCTCATATGCTTGAAGACTTTGGCTGTCCTAAAAGAGTACAACGTGCGCCGCCACTGGGAGACAGAGCACCGCTCGTCAAACTTCGCGTCGGTGTCTGCCACCGAAAGGAAGGACGCCATGGTTAGACTATCAGGCAACTTGGAGAAACAAACTTCACTCTTCCGCAAGCAGAATACTGAGGCCGAAAAGGTGACGCACGCCAGTTATGAAGTCTCCCGCATCCTTGCTCGCCGAATGAAGCCATTCGCGGATGGGGACTTCATCAAGGAATGCCTCCTCGCTGTAGTGGACTCCGTCTGTCCAGAGCAGCGTTCCGCCTTTGAGAACGTGAGCCTTTCGTCCCGCACCGTTCGTCGCCGCATCGAGGATATGTCGGAAAACGTGCACGACTCACTCAAAACACGCAGCTCAAATTTCGTCACCTTTTCCCTCGCTCTGGATGAGAGCACCGACACAAAGGACACGGCCCAGCTGTCCGTTTTCATCCGTGGCGTCACCGCTGACTTTCAAGTGTGTGAGGAATTCCTCCAGCTTGTCCCGCTGCGCGACACCACCACTGGGAAAGACATCTGCGACGCCGTGCTTCTGTGTGTTGATCAGCACTCCCTGGACCTCTCCCGTCTTGTGTGTGTGACGACCGACGGTGCCCCGGCGATGGTTGGTGAGAAGAAGGGCGCCGCTTCGCTGCTAGTGCGTCACTGTGCAGCCGCCGGATACACTCAGCCCATTAACAAGATGCACTGCATCATCCACCAAGAGTCCCTGTGCGCTAAGTCTGCCAACCTCGTTGGTGTCATGTCTGTCGTGGTGAAGGTCGTCAACTCCATCCTCTCCCGCAGCCTTAACCATCGTCAGTTCCAGGCACTGATGGACGAGGTGAACGTGCACTACAACGACCTGCTCTACTTCTGTGAGGTACGCTGGCTGAGTCGTGGGGCCATGCTGTCTCGGGTGTGCGACCTACAGCAGGAGATTGCCACCTTTCTACGTCAGAAGAACCTTCCCCACGCTGATCAATTCTCTGATCCGCGGTGGCTAGCTCGCCTGGCCCTGCTCACGGACATCACGGCGCACCTGAACACCCTCAACATAAAGCTGCAAGGCAAAGACATTCTCGTGACAGACATGTACGCGCACATCACTGCCTTCGAGGTTAAACTGCGCTTGTGGGAGGCTCAATTGGCTTCTGGTCAGTTTGTACATTTTCCTCGCCTTGCTGCATGTGCCCCTGACGATGTGGACCTGGGCACTTGCGTTAGTGTCGTCAACTCTCTACGTGAGGAATTTGCTTCCCGTTTTGCAGGAGTCAGGGTGCTGGCTGCGGACTTCAAGCTTTTCACTGCTCCCTTTGACTTCCCCGTGGAAGACGCCCCTGCCTCCTTACAGATGGAGTTGGTGGAGCTGCAGTGCAACGATGAAATGAAGGCGAAGTTCCGCACCTCTTCTCCATTGTCCTTCTTCCGCGACACCGTTCTCCCTTCTAACAATTTTCAAAAATACATTGCCCATGTCCAACGCATTGTGGCCATGTTCGGCAGCACCTACTGCTGTGAACAGCTCTTCTCGAAAATGAAGTACACGAAGTCTCACCTTCGCTCCCAACTCTCGGACCGCCACCTCAATGACATTCTTCTGTTGTCTACCTCAACCATCGAGCCAGACATGGAAATACTTCTTCATGGCAAACAGCACCAGCAGTCTCATTGATTTGTAGAGTGTTCAATGCAATTTTTGTACAATCTATTCATGTAAACAAAATATAGTAATTCTGAGATTTCGTTTTTCACTCCGGCCCGCGATCTCCTTCCAAAAGTCTCATCTGGCCCTCACTCTGAAAAGGTTGCCCGCCCCTGCCCTACAGGGACGCCTTAAGGAATGTGGAGTTCACGGTTAGTCCGGGGAGGAAAGTTAATTACATGGACGCCTTTAAGAACGTAGAGTTCACGGTTAGTCCGTGCAGGAAAGTTCCCTACCTGGACGCCTTTAAGAACGTGGCGTTCACGGTTAGTCCGTGCAGGAGCCCCGGCTCGGCGGCTCCACCGTATATAGTGCTTCAACTTCTCCAGACTCCTAACAGTTACGGTGGGAC
Organism: Myxine glutinosa; assembly: GCF_964187855.1. NCBI lineage: Eukaryota > Metazoa > Chordata > Myxini > Myxiniformes > Myxinidae > Myxine > Myxine glutinosa. The sequence goes on along the minus strand of NC_136264.1, from coordinate 33,507,115 downwards.
CCCTTGTCCCAGCCGTTACCTGACTGGCGGTCTCCTTCTCGGCCAGTGCTCTGACATTCATTCTTTCGGGAGGTGCCGTAACTCTGGGAGCCTCCATAGTAATATCGGCTGCTGCCAACCCCAAAACTACCGCCAAGTTGTCCTCTTCTGTAGACCTCTCGATGTCTACGAAATGCCTTCCCTACTGTTATGGTCCGACCCTCCAAATCCTTACCATTCCAATTTTTCTCTGCCTCTCTGGCATCTCTTGTGCTTGCAAACGTGACAAAGCCGAACCCTCTTGACCGTTGCGTTTCCCTGTCTTTTACCACCCGCACTTCCACCAGCGGCCCATATCTATTGAAGACAGAGGTCAGAGCTTCTTCCTCTGTGTTGAAGTTCAGGCCCCCTACAAATAACTTGGAACTTTTGTCGCCATCCCGAGCTGGGGTGGTGTTATTTCCCCTGCGGGGCTCTTTATCCACCCTCGGGTTACCATAAATTTGCCCCCCGGCCAAATCATTCCCGATAATCACAGATACTCCCTCTACAGGAAGCGTGGCTTGTAAACCGACGGTGACCGGTCCTGACACCAAATCGGATTCCAAATGGATGACATGAAGTGGGGCACTAACACAGCCACCGATCCCTTGTAACCGAACACTATCACCAGTGGCGGTACTCTTTGACAATGGCAAAATGCCTTCAAGCATGAAGGATTGATGGGCTTCTGTGTCCCTCAAAACCCTAACCGGTCTTGGGTTAGTCAAGTCTCCCTTGAGTGAGACCAACCCCTCATAAATAAATGGTTGGTAACTCTTCTGTGGGCGATTTCTTACGCTTGCCATCGCATTCGGAGTGGTAATAGTCGGACTCCGCTCTGGGTTTTCCCTTTTCATGAGGTAACAACTGGACATCAAGTGTCCAGGTTTCTTGCAAAAAGCGCAAGTAGGCCCGGAGGAAAAACTCGTGGTCTGCCTCGGGCCCCCCGAAAAATAAGTTTGTCTTGGGCCCGTAGCCCCCTGATTTCGAACAGTTCGGGTATCAGCGTTGTCCCCATAATCATCTCGAGGCCGCCGCCATGTATTGTCGTTCTCCGCACCTGCTGTTCCCCACCTCCCCTGCGGAGATCTAGGCGAGGAGGTAGGTTCGTGGACCCCTATCCGGTGTGTTAAGGCATAATCATCTGCCATGGTGGCTGCGTCCCACAACTTCGGTACTTTCTTTTCCTGCAGGTACACTTTGATGTCCTCGTGGACACACTGTTGAAATTCCTCCACCAGCATCAGGTCACGCAACGCTTCGAAGTCGTTCCCGACTCCTTTTGACTCACACCACCGATCAAACATATTTTCTTTCACTCTAGCAAACTCCACATGGGTCTCACTCTCCCTCTTCCTGGCATTCCTGAATTTTTGCCGGTAGTAAGCTTCCGGAACCAACTCATAGGCTTTGAGGATGTGCTTCTTCAATACCTCATAATCTGCACACTGGTCCATTGGTAGCGCCAAATAAATCTCTTGAGCTTTACCCACCAGCACACTTTGCACTAGTATGGTCCAGGCCTCCTCCGGCCAGTTTAACTGTCGAGCCACTTTCTCAAAGTGTGGAAAAAATTGAGTGACTTCCTTTTCACTGAAGGGTGGAACCAGCCTCACATGTCTGCCCACCTCCCAGGTGTTCTGGCTAGGTGTCGACCCCGTCAGCAAGGGTGGTACCTCTCCCCGTTCTCTCATTACCTCCAGCTCCTTGAATTTAATCTCTTGCTGAAGCGCCAGATCACGTTCCTTCAACTCCCTTTCGGCTTTTCTCTCCTCTGCTTCGAGTTCCCTGGCAGCTCTCCTCTCCTCTGCTTTTCTCCCTTCTAACCTTTCCTGGAGTTCTCGTTCCACTCTCCTTTCCTCTGCTTGTTTCTCTTCTCTCCTCTCTTCTGCTTTCCTTTCTTCTTCTGCTCTTTCCTTTTCTGCTTTCCTTTCTTCTTCTGCTAACCTTTCCTGGAGTTCTCGTTCCACTCTCCTTTCCTCTGCTTGTTTCTCTTCTCTCCTCTCTTCTGCTTTCCTTTCTTCTTCTGCTCTTTCCTTTTCTGCTTTCCTTTCTTCTTCTTTTAACCTTTCCTGGAGTTCTCGTTCCACTCTCCTTTCCTCTGCTTGTTTCTCTTCTCTCCTCTCCTCTCTTCTGCTTTCCTATCTTCTTCTGCTCTTTCCTTTTCTGCTTTCCTTTCTTCTTCTTTAAACCTTTCCTGGAGTTCTCGTTCCACTCTCCTTTCCTCTGCTTGTTTCTCTTCTCTCCTCTCTTCTGCTTTCCTTTCCTCTTCTTTGATCTGTTCCTGGCTCCGTAATTGCAACTCCAGTTTCCGGAGCTCAACGTCTTCTGGTTCTTCGGGTAGCCACTGCCAGGCTAACTCGTCCCATGTTCCTAATCCCACCATAGATTGTATCACCGCGGTCTGCAACTCTGCCTTCCTCAAATTAGTTCGGACCTCCAAGTTAAAATGTTTGGCCAATTTCAAGAGGTCCGCTTTTAGTAACGCTCGGAACTGTGCCTCACTAGGTGTTACCGCAAAGTTCTGTGCAACAAACGCCATGGTGACTATCGTTAACACCTGTTAACCTTCACCCAAGACTTTACCACAATTTCTCAAAAATTTACCAATTAATAATTAATTAATTAATTTTAATTAATAAAAATTATTATTTTATTATGTTATACAATTTTATATCCCGGAATTCAATTGGACGAGCCCCCAATTCTGTTACATGGTCCTCCCGGTAACTACCTGGTCTCGGTGACCCCCGGACCGTGGGAGGCCCCCCGCCAGAAAGATATATGATTTATACGCTTTCGCAACACAATCAATATGAAAGACACAAACAATTCAAGTCAATAGGAAACCCCTACACCAAGGATCCGGATTAATGGATAATGTATTCCCAATCAATCAACAATAATCAACGCTCAATCAACAACATTACTAAGATGTAAACTCATCTACAATAGCTCTAAGAGTAAGATGGCCATCTTATACATTCCTCACGTGAGCCCCACTCCCGACTCCCTCCATGGTCAATGTCTCTCACAATGTCTCCGTACTCCTGTAGTTCGATCTCCGCACGTGGGCGGTTGAACGGACCCTTCCTGACGTGCTTCCACCGTGCACGTCCCGTGTTGGGAACAGCTGCTGCCGCGGACACCTCCTCGGCAGCCCACCGAGGTCGGTGCTCGTGATCGCGGCTTCGGGGCTCGCAAAGCGTGCGAGGCCCAAGGCGCCTGCCGTGCGCGTCCTTGTAGATGGTGAGGCGAACTGTGCCGGACGCTTGGTTCCGTGCACGAACCCACGGCGACTTGACGTGTAAATGGGTAGTTACACGTCCCGGTAACTCCTCTCGCCAGACGGGCTTTTAAACGCATCTTTCCCCACGCTGCTCAATATCGATACCGCTCTTCTCGGCGCTGGGCGAGGAAGAAGAAGAGAATCGCCGCTTCTCCCGCACCTCGTGTCTTTTCTTCTTCCGTTTCCGGTCTCCTTTTCCCCAGAAGGGCTCCTGACCCTTTAATCACAACAACCTTTAATCGACTACACATTAATAAGCAAAGATCTGAATAGTAATTCACATAAATCCGTAACACTTGTCTAACACCATGCAATAGTGTAGATTATTTAATATAAGTTCATTATTGTTCCAAGTGTGCACGTGAATGATAATTATTTATTGTGATAATAATTAGTCATTGGAGCTGGTATACATTTGCACACTCACCTCCAAGCCGTCTAGCCTGTGTTTGAATCCCGAACCCAGCTATAAACTGTCATCTCGGTGCTTCATATGCAGGATCGACGCAACAATGTGAGTGCCATCCATCAGGAGGATGTTCAGTGGGAAGACTCGTATGCCAGCACTGGTGGTTTGTGGATGTTAAAGATCCCATGGTGTCTTTCCCAAAGACGAGGCGACTTGCCACCAAATTCCTGCATGAAAGGCAATGGCAAACCACCAAGCATAATCCAGCAGAAGCTCCTTTGGCAGTACTGACATTCAGCAAAGTGTACGTGATGATGTTGATGATGATGATGATGTTGATGATGTTGATGATGATGATGATATTAAGGCAAAATGCAATGTCACCTTAGCTTTGTGGTTGTCTTAGAGCGCCATCGACTGTATGAAGAATACAATGCAACTCCTGATAACACAATAATAGACCAGATCTCGGTAGAGAGCAAACCACTGCCAGGCTGAACAGTTTATGTTTTGTATCCCACTGATCGGTCAGATCAGGATTTGACATGAACCAAAATCTAACCGGCTTGTTCTTGTCACTTACCCAACTCATCCACCATTTTTTGTAATAACTCGTCCATAACTTTTTGAAATATCATGCTAAATATTGTTTTTGGCCCGAACATTCAATGGCGAACAATCACTGAAAAAAAAAATTCTGATCTGGTTCTGGATTTGAATCTTCACCAAAATTGAATCAATTCATTCTTGTCAAACACCCAATCTGTCCATCGACTTTCATCCGAATAAGTCCACAACTTTTTGAGATATCGTGCCATACATCGTTTTTTGCCCTCTCTCTCAATGGTGAAGAATAATTTTTAAAAACTCTCAGATCCAGATATGGATTCGGATCTTCACCAAAATCCAATAATTTCGGCCGTGTCACATACCCAACCTCTCCACTAAATTTTGTCTGAATCTATCCAAAACTTGAGATATCCTGTTCACAAACAGACAGAGAGACAGACAAACAAAGAAGAAGGCGTCAAGCGGTAGCCTGGCAGGTAAGACGAAAATCGAGAAAACCTTGACCTTTGAACATGATCAAATTGATCATTTTGACGATATCTTTCCCATCATCCATTTGCAGGTCATGTTTTTCATCTAAATTCTGTCAAGTTTGATGTGACATTGGGCAAACACTTTTGGTCGTATCTGTGTTATGCAAATGAGGTCACTGTCACCTTGACATTTGACCTATATAGCCAAATAACTGACAGCCTCACTGTTTTCCTGCAGAATCCTCTGGTAAAGTTTGACGAAGATAGCTGAAAGAGTTCACGAGTTATCGCACTCACAGACAAACATATAAACGAGACAGACACATAGAAAACAGACAGGGGTGAAAGCATTAACCTCCATCCACCTTCGGTGGCGGAAATAACGAGTTCCCTTACAAGGAATGGCCGAGACTCTAGTGGAACACACAATCGCCTCTAAATTGTCTAGTATTGGTTTGAATCTCAGCCCAGCTATAAACTGTCATCCGAGTGCGTATGCCATCTCTCAGATGGATATTAAATTTGGCCTCCTGTCTGCCAGCATTAGTTGGTGGACATTAAGGATCCCACAGTGTCCTTTAGGCCAGGAGCATTAGAAAGGATTTAGGTATCACCTTGAAAAAAACGTTAGAAAGCTGAATTTTTAAGGAGAGCTCCAGGAAATCATATCCATACCCCCCCATGCAAAGGTCCACATGTTCCACCATGTGGCATTTTCAACAAAATTCAAGATGGCCACCACAATCTTCTATAGTCTATTCTATAAGAGAGCCATTTGTCTGTCGGTCTGTGTGTGGCGTGTATGTCACCATTATTCTCAGAAATGGCTGAACTGATCTTTGTCAGGCTTTTGGAGGTTCATCATAGTGCTGACGAGTTTTTTAGGCAAAAAAAAACAAAATGAAAAAAAAAAAAGGTTTTGTTTATTTTTTTTATAGAAAAGTTGGATTTTTGGAATTTCTTTTCTTTTAATTGCTCTATCCTGGGTGTAGGTAGGTGTGTAGGGACCCCATTCCTTAGCGGGTGTAGGGAAGTGTTTTAGGCCCACACAAAAAAGAGACCAAGCAACGCCGGTCGTCGGGTACCCCTACTAGTTCGTAAATGGGAAAACACCAAAATCGAAAACACCAAAACTGCTCAACCACAGGCCTTACAACAATGATTTTGGTGTGTAAATCCATGGTTTAGGGTATGCTGAATCAAATGGAGCTATAAACTATTAATTCAGAGTTCAGCTAATTTGGATAAATCCAAAATGGCCACCAACAAAGCCAATAATCGGCTTTGAAAGCATAAAATTTGCATTAGTATACATAATTCACACGCATTGTCAACATGCATGCAATTCTACCACCATGGCAGCAGACATACACAAAATGGCTGCCTCCACAAAGCAGGTAAACATCAAATGTAAAATGGACAAATTCCAAATTCCTGCCCTAAATGACACGTCAGAGTGGTGAGCCCTGACCCATCCAGAATTGTAACCCCAGCAAAAAAACCAATTTGGCAGCACCAAACATCTGGGCATGGCAAGTGACCCGTATTTTGCGGGTTTGGCCCGTTTTCTTTCTTTAAATCCGCGGACCCATTTTAGTATCGTCAAAACCCGTACTGGATGGAAAGTATGAACATTTACCAACTTCTGTCCTGGAAGTCCTTGGTGTCCTTGTGTTTTATACTTCTCCCCTTCCCACGCCTCCTCCCCCCAAGCCCTCTCCCTCCCACACATCTCCCTGCTCTCAAATGTTGTGTGCTCTCAAGTGTTTGTGTGCTTCCCCTTCTCTCCCCATCTTGTCTTCCGCTCCCTCTTTTTATATATCTTGTTTGTCTGGTTGATTTGTTTGTGAAGTAAATGTCAGCTCTTTCACGAGCCTCGATTCAGTATACCAAAAAAATAAAAATTCAAAAACGCAATGTTTAGCTTCCATTCCACTCACATGCATTCACACACGGAGTGACAGATCTGTAGCGACATGCAAGTTACCGCTCTAGTCTGACTCTATTCCCTGCGTGACATCATGAACTTTACCCAACCGTCAAATTGCCTCAATCGTCATCCATAAGCATCGTCACTTCCTCTCGTCTACCATTTGTCATCATCCCCAAATCAATTGGGAGGCCTATTTGCTTTCCAATTTACTCTTCGACTTCTTACTGTGATATTTATCGGTACTTTCGAGTATTTTGAATGGTAGGATTCGATTCTGGTCGTTTTCATTCATATACAGGGTGTCCACAAATTATTGTTCCAAATTAAAACCGTAATAAAAAATAAATGAAATGCGATACAAAAATACGATTTGATGCTTGTGAATGAACATTTCTCAAAGTTTTATTGCCACCATTCATCATCACTTGATGGATTGGTCTCTATAAACCAGGCAACACTGCTCCTTCTTGTGGGGACGCTTTTTGCAGTAAATGTGACGTCGCGTGTCACAAGCGACAACTGGAAACTAAAAAAGTAAATAAAACTTTGAGAAATGTTGTTTCACAAGCATGAAATCGCATCATGCTCGTTATATTTTTTTCATAGGGCTGGGAGCTTCAAGTGATATTTGCAAAAAAAACACAACTTGGGTTAATTTACCGAAAAAAATATATTGTTACCGAAGCAGGCTATTTTTTAGTGGATTAGTTTATGTTTTCACCCTTATCTGTCTGTCTGTCTGTCTGTTTGTGAACAGGATATCTCAAAGGGTTGTGGACGGATTCGGACTAAATTTGGCAGAGAGGTTGGGTGTGTGTGACAAGGACGAAATGATTCAATTTTGGTGAAGATCCGGATCTGTATCTGAGAATTTTTTTAAAGTGATTCTTCATCATTGAGAGATAGGGTAAACCAATATATAGCACGATATCTCAAAAAGTTGTGGACGGATTATGCCACAACTTGGTGGACAGGTTTGGTACGTGACAAGGACAAATCGATTTGATTTTGCTGACGATCCGAATACGTATATGAGAAGTTTTTAAATTCTCAAGTGATTCTTCACCATTGAGTGATAGGGCCAAAAACGAATTAAAAAAATTATGTATACTAATGCATGACATTTCAAAAAGTTGTGGACGAGTTATAACAAAACTTTGTGGTTGAGTTGGTTTGGCGTCAAGAACAAGCCGATTAGATTTTGGTTCATGTCAAAGCCTGATCTTACCTATCAGTGGTACCGTAAAATGGGGGGGGGGGGGGGGGGGAATAGGAACAGCAAGGTGAATAGGGACACAAACTGAAAAAAAGTTCGGAAACTTTTTTCACTGAAAATTGATAACCATACTGATTTGTTGATATTTGGGTTGAAAGTGTTCTCTTGTTTTTTAAAAAGCAACTTATAGTCCCTATTAACCCCATATATGGGTTAAATAGGAATAAATAGGATTTTTATGGCTGTCCCTATTCACCCCGTTTTACGGGTGATCACCCCGTTTTACGGGTGAATAGGGACAGTCACTAATACAAAAAAATAATAATCAAGAAACAATCCTGAGTTTCCAACTTATTGCTAAATTGATAGCTCAGATGGATGCACATAATATGCACCCATATAATTATATAAACCACGGTGCCAATGAAAAAAAATATGGGATAAAAAGTTTCTCCAAACTGTTCCTATTTCTTGATTTATTTTTTTTTTGTATTAGTGACTGTCCCTATTCACCCGTAAAACGGGGTGAATAGGGACAGCCATAAAAATCCTATTTATTCCTATTTAACCCATATATGGGGTTAATAGGGACTATAAGTTGCTTTTTAAAAAAACAAGAGAACACTTTCAACCCAAATATTAACAAATCAGTATGGTTATCAATTTTCAGTGAAAAAAAGTTTCCGAACTTTTTTTCACCTTGCTGTCCCTATTCACCCCATTTTACGGTATACAAAACGTAAACTGTTCAGCCTGGTGGAGGTACAGTATGTGCTCTACCGAGTGCGTGGAGTTTTAACTTTTTCATCATGTCCCAAATCCCATTAAAAATCCTGCTTTCAATTCCTTCCAACCCATTTTTCGTCACCTCCAACTTGCCATGTATAGGTACATGATCACAAGGAACCTCAATGCAGGAGGAAGCTTGGGCTTGTGTAATAGCTGCCAACCTATGGTTGTTAACTTGTTTGTCCATGTTGTATCCTTTTTAACTGGTGGAACATCAGAGCAGCATCACACGCACCTTTGGTATGACACGGGCGAGGTACGAACCACCGACATCTCAGACTCATAGATGACACTCTATAACCATTTACAATTTATATATTTATAATTTAATAATTAATATAAGAATAATAATAATATTAATGACTAGCAGAAGTACCCGGCATTGCCGGGCGGGGGAGGGGGAAGGGGAGGGGAGGGGAACGGGGGGAGAGGGAGCCCCTTGGTAAAGCGAGCGATTTTTTTTTTCATAGCGTCATAGCGGTCATAGCGGTCATAGCGTTCATAGCGTTCATAGCGTCATAGCGTCATAGCGTCATAGAGATTTTTTTTTCATAGCGTCATAGCGTCATATCGTTCATAGCGTCATAGCGTTCATAGCGTTTCATAGCGTCATAACGTCATAGCGATTTTTTTTTTCATAGCGTCATAGTGTCATCACGTGATCGCTCTGAGCGAATCAGTGCCCACCTGCTCTGATTCCGTTGATTCCGTGCGCTGAAATGCGCTGAGGTAAATATGAATAAAAAATATGGATCGTCAAATATTTTGAGTTCGGCCATGTTCGTCCCAGGTCAATGGCCATGGGAGTCTATCGGTAACATTACACACATACACACACACACATACACATACACACACACACACACACACACACACACACACAGTGTTTTATATATATATAGATATATACAATAATAATGAGAATTAGAATAATATTATAATTTATTTATTTATAATTATGTCACAAAGTCTGGTAACTTGTCCTGCGCCTTGGACACTATCCAAGTATTTTGGAGGTCTCATTTTCTTTGATTTTCCACACATTGTTTGAGGGCGTGGGAGGAGTTTGAGAGGGTGGGAGGAGTTTGAGAGGGTGGGAGAAGTTTGAGGGTGGGAGGAGTTTGAGAGGGTGGGAGGAGTTTGAGAGGATGGGAGAAGTTTGAGAGGACGGGAGGAGAGTTTGAGAGGGTGGGAGGAGTTTGAGAGGGTGGGAGGAGTTTGAGAGGGTGGGAGGAGTTTGAGGATGGGAGGAGTTTGAGGGTGGGAGGAGTTTGAGGGTGGGAGGAGTTTGAGAGGGAGGAAGGAGTTTGAGGGTGGGAGGAGTTTGAGGGTGGGAGGAGTTTGAGAGGACGGGAGGGGAGTTTGAGGAGCGGTTGTTTATTAATTGTTTTGCAAACTTTTCATTCGTTGTTGATAACAAATTCCACCCGCCCCATGGCACGATGTACTCAATGCTTTTACCTGCACAGCGACCCCAAGCAGTTCCGTCTACATTCAGAACCCGACCACGGTTCCAAAACAGAGAGTACCTCCGAGTTCTCCGACTTCGATTTCACCTTCTGCAGTTTCTCAGTTTCAGAGCCTGCATAACAACAAGCCCCGCCCCATAGCAACAGTTCCTCGGTGCAGCCCTGGCACGAGGCTTGCACGACGCACGTCCATGTGGGTTAAGCAAACGTTCCATCCTCGCACAGCCTTGTTGGTCGATATGGACGTTAACGTGTAGTTACTAATAGTCCTGTTCCGTGAGCTCACCTGAGGAATAGGAAGGGTCGTGCTAATTTCCTCCTCAACAACATGTGTACCCGGCAGATGCGTCGCGAACCAGCACGTCTTTAATAAAATAAAAAATAAAAAACTTTTCAAACAAATGCTCACTTTTATTTAGCCGTATGATCGAAAATAAAAGATAGCGGGACGTTTGGACCGATCGAGTCAATTCGCACCCTCGAGTGTTGAACACTATTTCTCTAAAAGATTAGAAAAAAAAAATGTGAGATGGTTAATTAAAACAATTTTTAACAAAGAGGATGCAAACCTATTTATTTGTAACGCACATTTCCGGTTAATAACCATTTTCTGTCTTTACGAGTTAAAAACCAAATAACCTGAAATGACGTTCGCGTTGAGTTTTATAATAAAATTTAGATATTCTTTGTAATTTTCAAATAAATCCTGAAGTAGCATCGAAATAACATTTTCACAGCAAAAAAAAACAAAAAAAACCGTCGAGTAAACTGTTCCACTGCGTTTTATACACCGCTCAAATCTCCGAACGAATGCGTTACGAACGGTCGCCATGGTTATCATTACGTCTTTCTGCAGATTTCCCGGCTCGCTCTCTATTGGTCGGTGAGCTTTTCCTGTGTCGTCTACCATTGGTCAGATATCATTCCTTGTTGCCCTCCGATTCGTCCGTCGTGTTGCGTGTTATTGCGCGTGGTTATTTCGTCTTCCTGTGATTGGTCGATAACTCGTCAGGCCATCGTATTTCGATGAAGCGCGTTTCCGAATTCCGATCTTCTGTACTCAGTCAGGATATAAACGCAGTTCGGATGAGGTGAAGTGTTTGTTAAACGTGTTTTTGCTTTTATTAAAAAATAAATTCGATCTATTTATTTCAGGCTTGTCAACTGTGGATTATTCGGATTTTGGTGAGTTTACCTTTAATCATTAATGTACATACGATACATTTGGATTAACGTGCCGCGTTTGCGATGTCTTGAGCTGTCCATTGGGTAGATTCCTGTGTCAAAGGTAATATGTTTCCACACCTGTGCCGTCTGTGGACAGGTTGTGAACTTGTGACACGGACGAACTGATTCGATTTTGGTGAAAATTCGAATCCGGATCCTAGAAAATTTTTCAAGTGATTCTTCACCATTGACAGATGGAGCCGAAAACGGTATATAGGTCGTAATTATTCCCACGTTCTTGTGGGTTTGGCCGGGGGAAGTTTGGCCCAAGTCTTTCACGAACCAGCTGGCCAGGCCTGTCAAAACGTCAACTCAAGGTCAAATTTCTAAAATTATCGATTTTCATCCGATTGACTTGAAAATTGAACAGCATTTGTATATCGAGCCACTGAATTATTGGTAAACCAAGCTTTTGAGGTCAAAAGGTCAAAGCTCAACTCAAGGTCAAACTCTCATCTGCTTCCAACTGGTCAAACTTCCAACTCAAGGTCAAATTATCAATTTTGATCCTATAAACTTGTAAATTAAACAGTAATTACATAGTGTATCGCTGATTTGGGAAGCCAACTATTTAAGGGCAAAAGGTCAAAGGTCAACTCTATGTCAAACTTCTAATAGCATCAATTTTCATCTGAAAAATCATCGATTTTAATCTGATTGACTCGAGCTTTGAGTTAGATCGTCAATTTTAATCTTAATTAAATGGGCAATTTGATGTATCCATGACAACTTTTTTGGGGGGGGAGGGAGGGGGGAGTGGATTTTTCAGGTATCGTGCTTTGCATGAAATTTTCTTTGGGGGGGGGAGTGTATTTTGCAGGTATCGTGCTTTGCATGACATTTTCTTTTGGGGGAGGGGGGGGGGGGAGTGGATTTTGCAGGTATCGTGCTTTGCATGACATTTTCTTTTGGGGGAGGGGGGGGGAGTGGATTTTGCAGGTATCGTGCTTTGCATGACATTTTCTTTTGGGGGAGGGGGGGGGGGAGTGGATTTTGCAGGTATCGTGCTTTGCATGACATTTTCTTTTGGGGCAGGGGGGAGTGGATTTTGCAGGTATCGTGCTTTGCCTGACATTTTCTTTTGGGGCAGGGGGGAGTGGATTTTGCAGGTATCGTGCTTTGCATGACATTTTCTTTTGGGGGGGGTGGGGGGGAGTGGATTTTGCAGGTATCGTGCTTTGCCTGACATTTTCTTTTGGGGCAGGGGGGAGTGGATTTTGCAGGTATCGTGCTTTGCATGACATTTTCTTTTGGGGGGGTGGTGGGGAGTGTATTTTGCAGGTATCGTGCTTTGCATGACATTTTCTTTTCTTTTTTCCCCTGATCCCTCCCCATCTAGTTGCATTCTCTTCCAAGCACACCAGCAAGCATGGAGAGTGTGTACGAAAGTGCCCTGGCAGTTTCGCTGGACCCAATGATGTTGAGCCTCGCTGTCCCTCTGCTGGTTTTTGCATATTACTGGTTCTTCCAACCCTCGGCCTTCTTGTACTTCCATAACTGGTATGCTGCTGCAGGGAACCAACCTGGTATGCCGAATGCCCTGTTAGGTTGAGATACTCTGTGAGTTGGAGAATGAGCGTGCAGGTAGATAAAGTTATTGTGCAACTGTTATAACCTTTGACGTCCACATGACAGAAACGAACTATAAATGGTACATGAGCTGTTTTGTTTGCTTTGACTTTAATCAAGTGGTTTTACTGTTCTTTAATAAAACCTCAGAGCTCATTGAAAGGTTCAACAAGAAAAAGCATTTGGTAATGGAAATGATTTTAAGAAGCTCATCATTGAAACACAAAAGGAAGTTGATTTATATCCAGATGGCTGATCATGTCGGTGGAGGCTAAAGTTTATTGTACCCTTGTAGATATCTGTATTGTTGAAGTTCTAGTTTGAGATTCCTCTTCCCTTTGGTTGTGATCAGGTATTGGCGCACCCAGCTGGGGCTGCAAGTGTACACGGTGCGTGATGGTTCATACAACTTCTGTTATTCTGAGCTGGGCCGACCAAGCGCACGGCCGTCGCTCCTCTTTCTGCATGCCTTCTCTGCAAACAAGGACATGTGGCTGCCCATGTTACGGGTGAGGATTTTGTAATCGTAGTCGGAGTAGTTCGGATAGCTCAATATGTTTGGTGAAATGTTTCCCAAAATTAACGCTGATATCGTCCTTCGCCCTCCCCCAAAGCCCATTATTTTTACCCTCTCTGCATTACTACATCTTCAGACTGATTTATTTAATAATGAAAAGGAATGAAGTAACCCTTTTGTTTAATTCCTGAATTAATTTGGCTGATGTTTCCTTGCATGCTTTTGTTCTCCAGTATCTACCCAAATCTCTACACATAATCTGTGTAGACCTGCCTGGACACGAGGGAACCACAAGGATCCCAACAGATGATTACAGCCTTCAGGGTCAGGCAGGTCGGGTTCATCAGGTGAGGCACTTGCCCCTTGTGCTCCATTATTGCATTCTGCAATCTATATGTTGGGGTAGAAGGAGAAAAAGAATGGAGTGGGGGGAAATGGGGGAGATTGGAGAGAATCTCTAGAAAATTGTGCAAATATAAATAATCTGCCGCTCCATGCCCACCTCCCTGGGACTTTATGGGGATCAGCATTGTGGCACAGGTGGTAACTGAGACTTGCAGCATGGACAGCACTGTACTGTACATGTCTCCATGTCAACACTGGAGCGCCGCTCTGTGTAATTGTAATCCATTATTTTGTTTTTAGTTATTATTGCCCTTTAACAATGGCTCCTAAGAGGAAAACTGTCACTAGTGCAGAACAGTCGAGGAAGGTGATGTATGACACAGAGTGGAGGATTTGGATAAGCTTGGTCAGACGAGGGTGCGCAGTGTCACTGCAGGGGCAGACATTATGGCGTTAACTAATCCAGCATCCACCAAGTAAAATATAATGCACAGAAAACCTAAGGTGTAATGAATGCTTTGGTTTTGCACCACAGGGGAGGGGTATTCCAGTAAACTGCTCCAGTACATGTTTGAGTTTATAGGTGAGAGGAAAAGTAACGGCCTGCGTATAACGAGGGTAGCAAATACCACCCGTCACTTCAGTCGTGGAATACTAAGAGAAGGGAGTAGAGGGGTGAGAGAAGAGGGGAGCAGATCAGTATAAAATCAAAGCAGATCACACAAAAAGGTGAAACGATGCGATCTCATGTGAAATTAAATAAATCGATTCACAACATTTTCAGGGGGCAGACCGGATAACACCGAGGCACCACACAACACCGCAGGGTCTACCACAGGCATGTGGGGCCTAAACGTTGAACTTTGATCAATCAACCTTTTCTTGCAAAGGAGAATAGGATGTATTTTGGTTGTGTTTCGCAGAATGACAGTGCGTGACACCTACAGGTACTTTTGCTTGTGAATTAATACTGTACGTAGTGTGGGGTAGTGCAGGTGACTGAACTGTGTACGTAATACCTCGTCGTTCACTTCACCTTGCCACGTTTCTCACCCGGCACAGCCGTGTTGTAAAAAGACATGTGAACACCGTGGGGCCGCACCACAGGTTTCTCTCAAAATACCACCTGTCACTTCACTGATGGCAATACCTGGAGAGCATGGATGAGGACGGGGGGAGGGGGAGGGGGGGTGAAGGAGGTCAAATGAAACAAACTGTAAATGGTCCATGAAAGCCTCAGTAGTTAATTTTCAGTTAACCTCAGTAGTTGAACGAATTCATAGTTATGGCCAAGGAGAGGTCACAGTGTAGATGTTTATCCTCATCGCCATGTAATGAATCTGGGGTTTGTTCAGTTATCAAGTTTCTTGTAGAGCACTCACTAAATGGCTAAAGCACTGAAGCAAGCACTCCATTCAAAACAGCTGGCTTGGTAAGCGCTAACTAGCTGCTTGATAACTGGAAATCTCGACAGTATACATACAAAATACCGATTAAATGACAGGTTTTTTTTTAATTGAAGACTTTAAATATTAATCATGACTATTTTCCTTGAAATGAAAATGCACCTTGTCCAGTTTTCGATGCGGTTTTAGTTTTTATAATGTACATAAAGTCAGAGGTGAAAACGATGTGATCTCGTTTGAAAATAAATAAATACATACATTTCATATAACTTTGAAGTGTGCGTGGCCATAACTTATTTAAAGTGCACGTGTACATAATAACTTGTAAAATAAGTAAAAAATGTATATCTCGGGAATTTTCCCGGCCTCCCGACTAATTAATTAGGTACGCAGGCATTTCACTTCCAAGCCAATTTTCATTTTTCTTCACATATGAAATACAATTTTAAAAGTCTGGTGAAAAGCAACGTTTATTTATTTATTTATTTTATTTTATTTTATTTAAATGAAAGACTTCACTATTTTCTTTCCTCTACATTATGAGAACATACCTTCTTTGGGCAGTGTATATTAATCTGCTGCTGCGATTTCTCCACACAAAGCGTGCATTACCTCGATTCCTCTGGATGAGATGCAATCAAAATGTACCTTTGTTTCCTCAAAATGGTACCTTTATGTAACTAGCGTGGATCGGCTCACGACACTCGCCTCACCACATGTCGCTACTGGGGCACAGGCTTGTTTTAACTTAGGATTAGACTGTTCATGACATTATATGTTAGATCAGGTCACTGAAAGGATCAGACCATGCCTCACCATTCTAAATTCCCTGTAATAAAATTTACTTCCGTCGGGGTGTCTCCAAACCAGATCTTTTAAGTTACAAACTCCAAACTCGGGGTGCAAATACAACCTTGTGTGGTGGGGAGGGTGGGTAACCTCGGCTATGTGGTCGCTGCCTCACATCGGGATGGTGGGCAGGGCAGGCATAAATTCTCTCTGTAAATGTGTTGTGCCACGTGGTGGTGGCAGAGGGTATTACAATTTTCGTTTTTATCTGGGCAACATTGAGGTTAAAGCACTCTTTGCACAGGTAAATTTGTCCTTCTCCCCTTCCCTCTCCCCCTTCCCCTGTCACCTCCTCTCCATATATATATATATATATCACACACACACACACACACGAGTGAAATGAGGGGTTGCTGTCGGACGAATGCCGTCACAAGGCCCAGCTTGGAGCTCGGCTTCTTTTCATTTTCATTCTTTGCTTCACTTCCATTTGTCAATGTCAATTTCAATGTGTGTCCGCATGCAGTTTGTACAAGCTCTGGAACTCCATCACAAATTTCATGTTGTTGGGATGTCCATGGGTGGTGGCGTCGCCGGCGTGTACGCAGCCACGTACCCGGAGCATGTCTGTGGCCTGACTCTCATCTGCCCAGCGGGTATGAGTGTGAGATTATAGCTGACGTTTCTAATACACATGAGAGGATTTTCTGGTGGAAGGGCGAGTTGCATAATGCATCAAATATATCTCATCCAACTATTCCCCCTTCCCCCCCCTGGCAGGGTTGTGTTCCGCCAAGGAAAGCTGCTTCGTTAAAGAATTACGGAGGATGGAAGCGGGGATTCCCGGTCCCATCAGCCTCATTCCGGAGTCCCCAGCGGAAGTCAGGCGCATGTTGGAGCTTTGCACCTTTCGATTTAAACTTCCACAGCAGGTATTTTGATGTTGCATTTTTAAAATGTTTTATGATTTAACTTACACATTCTTGGGTAACCTATAACATTAAAGGTGCATGTGCAAATCATTGGCCGTTAATTATCTGTGATGCTTTGATAAGAAGAAGAAGAAGAAGAAGAAGAAGAAGAACGCCTGTGAGGATAACTGTTTTCTTCCTTTTTGGTCTTTTTAGATTCTCCAAGGCATGGTCGATGTGCGGAAAGATCACAATGCCTTTTATTTACAGTGTAAGTTTGATTGCAGTTATGTTTGCTTTTTGTTTGCAATGTCTACAAAGCAGAAGGTATAATGGGTGGAATATCTTTACGATGAAGAAACTTGTTCACTTGTTCCCTTTTTTGTGAGCAGTGCTGTTGGCATTATCCAGTGAATCCTCGCGCTATCGTCTGCAGGAGGTCATGGAAGCAATTCCGGTTCCAACCCAGGTCGTTTGGGGTCTGCATGACCAGGTATTGTTGCTCACATCTTTATATTAAAATCCAACGTGTGTCGGTTTTGTATCTCCTCCCAAACTACGAATCGCACAAACATGAAAATGGTACCTTATCAATTGCTTTGGACTCAGGCAATGCAGGTTCAGGAAAAATTTGATTTGGACAAACATTTCCATTATTCACATCGATAAATGCCCAGACAAAGCAAGCGGAAACTATGCTTCACGTGACTTTGAGACAAGTCGCGAGACGCTGCTGATTGGCTGTGAAAAACTTGGTTCACGACGGTTGGCTCGTAGCAAGTGACTGGTGTCAATACACCCTTACTGCACCTGTTTCCATCTTCTTGGAATTGCAAAATAAAAAGAAATAGACCTGGCTTAACGGTTAAAGTGGCTGGCTTGAGATCTTGGGGATCTGCGTTTGGGCCCCTGTCATGCCATTGAATTAACACCAGGGGGGTTGACTGGGCCTGTCATCCTTCCAAGGTTAGCAAAATAAGTACTGGCTTACCGCTCCCCCAGAGAGTGATGCAGGCCAGGCTGCATACGAACCACCACCTCACCTCATGCCATGCTTTATATTCACCTCCCCACCGAAGGTGGGTGGAAGCTATGTTTTCACCCCTGTGTGTTTGTCTATGAACAGGAAATTTCAAAATTGTGGACATATTCGGACTAAATTTAGTTGGGTAGGTTGGGTACGTGACGAGGCTAAAATGATTAGACTTTGGTGAAAATCCGGATCCAGCTACTATAATTTTTAAGTGGTTCTTCACCATTGAGTGATGGGAATAAAATCGATATATAGCACTACATCTCAAAGAGTTATGGATGGATTTGGTCGAAATGTGGTGCACAGTTTGGTGTGTGACAATGAAGAATTGATTCAATTTTGATGAAGATTCAGATTCAGATACGGATCCAGAAACGGGAATATTTTTTTTAAGTGATTCTTCAACATTGAGAGATGGGGCCAAAAATTATATATAGCATGATATTTCAAAAAGTTGTGGACGGATTATGACAAAACTTGCTGGATGAGTTGGTTGGGTGACAAGAACAAGCCAATTCGATTTTGATTCGGGTCCAGATCCAGATCCGGCCTATCAGTGGAATACAAAACGCAATCTGTTAAGCTTGATGGAGGTATGTGCTCTATTGATTGCTGCTCTTGTTCTACATGGGATGGACATGATACGGCAGGCAAATGTACAAAGCAAAAACCAGTGGCACACATTTAATAAAGGTTTCAGCAAGGAATAAAAAACACTATGTATGTATGTGTATATATATATATATATATATATAGAGAGAGAGAGAGAGAGAGTGAGAGAGTGTGAGAGAGAGAGAGAGATATATATATATATAGAGAGAGAGATATATATATCTGAAAAACACGCTCCGTGAAGCCGTTCATCCGTCCTTGAAGTTGTGTGACTTTATATAGATATATATGTCCATTAATTATGTACTGTTTGAATGCTGGTTGCATCCTGTCTATTAATTGCATCCTGTTGGAATATACCTTTCAACCCTTTAGACTGCTGAGATCCCTTAGACCTTTGAAGACCCTTAAAGACACAAAATACCTAGAAGACCCAAAAGTCCCTGTAGACCCCAAGATCCTTAAGACCACTTTTATCTTTAAGACCCTTTCAATACTGTTACATATTTATGTGAATGTATGTGAATTACTATTCAGGTCTTTGCTTATCAATGTGGACTCGATTAAAGGTTGTTGTGATTAAAGGGTCAGGAGCCCTTCTGGGAAAAAGGAGACCGGAAACGGAAGAAGAAAAGACACGAGATCCTGGAGAAGCGACGATTCTTCTTCTTCCTCGCCGAGCTCGGACGCGAGCGGTATCGATTGAGCAACGTAACAGAATCGGCGTTTAAAAGCCCGTCTGGCGAGAGGAGTTACCGGGACGTGTAACTACCCTTTGACACGTCAAGTCGCCGTGGGTTCGTGCACGGAACCAAGCAGCTGGCACAGTTCGCCTCACCGTCTACAAGGCCGCGTACGGGTCGCACCTTGGGCCGCGCGCGCTGGGCAAGCCGCGTGTTGCTTTGCTGTACCCGCTTTGCTTGGCCAGGAGGTGCGCGCTGCAGCCGTTGTTCCCGGTACGGGACGTGCCCGGTGAAAGAACGTCAGGAAGGGTCCGTTCAACCGCCCACGTGCGGAGATCGAACTACCGGAGTACGGAGACATTGAGAGAGACATTGACCATGGAGGGAGTCGGGGGTGGGGCTCACGTGAGGAATGTATAAGATGGCCATCTTAGAGTTATTATAGATAGGTTTACATCTTTGTACTATTGATTGCTGATTGTGGATGGTTGTTGATTGCTCGGGGAATATATCATTGATTATTCCGGATCCTTGGTGTGGGGTTTCTTATTGGTTGGAATTCAGATTTATGCGTTACGAAAGAGCATAAATAATAGATCTTTCTGGCGGAGTTCCTCTCACGGTCCGGGGGTCACCGAGACCAGGTAGTCACCGGGAGGACCACGTAACAATACTTTAGACACCTTTAAATCCCTTCACCCTTCCAACCTTTTATATCCTTTAAACCTTTATGCCCCTTAAGTCACTTTCAACCCCTTAGACCTTAACACCGTGTCGACCCCTTACACCTTAAAAACCGATTAGTAGACAGCTTGGACACTAGACCATTTAGAGGTTCACCTACATCACTTGGATCTTTTTGATTACAAATAAATAACATCACCAATATTTGAAATAAATTTGTACAAAAGAAATGTTTGTATTATGATTGGTGTAAATCATGACAATACAGCAACTCAAGTTCAGTCAGGTCATTATCTTCAGCTAAAACAAGCCCGTGCCAAGGTAAAACAAGTCAGAAAACCGGTATCTGCCTTACAGTAGCCATAGTTGCCATTCCCGCTTCCATGGTGAGGCCTCCAGATGGTGGTCCGATTGTAGGCACAAGGGTGAGGGAGGTCAGAATGATCGACGCCACGAGGTCTCTCGATGGCTTCACGTTCCCGCTGACCTCGGAGCTTTCCGCTCAAATGAGTTTCACCCTTGGCGAACTCTGCACCGGAGTCACGCCGCGATACTGAGGCAACCGGGCCTCGGCTGCCCATAACAAGCAGGTGATGTGGAAGGAGGCCTTTCTGTCACTGCCTCTGTTTCCATGAATCACATGAATCCATTCTCTGTCCCCACCATCTGAGGTGTCACAACTCTCTTTCACCTCTCAAATGGCATGCAGTAGTCAGCTCCTTGCTTCTCATTGTTATTTCCTCAGACGGTTCATTGCACCAAGACAGGAACAAACTCGGTTCCAAACTGAAGAAGAAAATTCAAGCTGCCACCATCATCTCCGGTTCCCTCTCCCCCCACTCTCTGGCCAATCTCGGGAATTTAAAATCTTGGGTCTCACCATGCAAGTCAAACTCGGGGTGTGTGGTGGGGGAGAAAGGTGGTTGAGGAAGAAGAGGTCACAAACTGTAACAATGTAGAATAAATTAGTGCCTATTACTTTATAATTGGCATGATATACACTCCCGGTCAAAGATTTTAGAACACCTCATTTTTCCAGTTTTTATTGAAATTTACGCCGTTTAATGTCTCAATGTACTCTGAAATTAAGCATAGAAGAAATAAACAATTGGAGATAAAAAAGAAATCATAGAATCATTTTGTTTAACAAAATTTAATTTAAATTTTTGACTCAGCAAAGTAGCCACCTTTTGCAGATATAACCGCCGAACACACTCGTGGCATTCTTTCTGCAATGGAAATCAAATATTGTTCGGGAAGTTCTTCCCAACACTGTTGCAGAAGTTCCCACAAATGTGTTGCACTTGTAGGTTGCTTTGCTTTCACCCTTCTGTCCAGTTCATCCCAAACCAGCTCGATGGGGTTTAAGTCTGGAGACTGTGCTGGCCATTCCATGATTTGAAGCCTACCGTCTTGTTCTTTTCCTCGAAGGTAGTTTTGACATTTTTTCGCCGACTCGACGTCGTACAAAAACCCTGCGTGATGAACCAAAGATTTCAAATTTTGATTCATCGGTCCATAAGACCTTCTTCCAGTCTTCAGTAGTCCACTGGTGGTGCTTCATGGTCCAGGCAAGCCTCTTTTTCTTATTTTGCCATCTTAGCAATGGCTTTCTTACTGCCACTCGGCCTGTCAAACCTGCAGCTCGAAGTCTTCTCTTCACAGTTGAAACTGAGACTTGCTTACTTCGACCAGTGTTAAACTGTGCTTGAAGCTGTTGTCCTGTGAGCCGCCGATCACGCAAGCTGTTGACTCTCAGAAACTTGTCTTCTGATTCTGTTGTGGCTTTGGGTCTGCCAGACCTCTTCCTGTCAGTTTCCTCCAGTTTCCAATATACTACTTCCTGCAGTGCAATATTGTCCAAATAATGCTTCAGAGGGTGTTCCAATACTGAACAGTCTGTTCCAATACTGCTTTTATACAGACAGGGGGTTTGTAATCAAGTAATCAGCAGAGGTTGGGACACCTGTCGGAATTGTTTGCATCAACTTTCAAGGCTTAATTTACTTGCATTGCTGCAGAACAGCTGTAAGTTGTTAACCCATTACTTGTTCCCTGAAGAAGGCCTTTTTTTACAATATAACTGTGCAATTTACATTATTTCCCCGTTTTTGCTAACCTAAACTCTTTTTCTTTTTTTTACCTCGAGCAGTTTACTGCTTACCTTTGTACCATTTCAGGCTATTCACTGGACATTAAACTGCATAAATTTCAATAACAACTGGAAAAATTGAGATGTTCTAAAACTTTTGACCGGTAGTGTATTTTCTGTCATTGTTAATTGCAAACGATGTAATCAAATGTGTATTTCCCTGCACCCCACCACCAGGTCTTGGATGTTTCTGCAGTTGAGGAGCTGAAACGGGGTGTGAGAAATTGTCGCGTTGATCTACTGGAAAACTGTGGTCACACGGTCACTTTGGAACGGCCCCGTAAATCGGCAAACCTCATCGCCTCCTTCCTCCGAAGTCTGGGCACTCTGCCAGCCTAGTACGTTTTGTTGTTGCTTTAAAGAGCAAGGAAAAAATGGAAATATAGCAACCAGAGCCAGCCTGGAATGGCTATCATTGAACATCAACACTTTGGTAGTTTGCAGCTTGGTATTGGCCTTCATCACTCGTCGCGCTCTGGTTCACCCATTACTGGACACCACTATTATGGTTCCGTAGCCTTTGTAGTTGAAGGTTAATGCCGCGAAACCTTTCCAGTCTGTGCAATGATGCAGAACAATGCAAACCTGAATGCTTGTGGAGCCATTGTGTTTCTGCTGAAAATTATTACCGTGGAGGTTATTTATTTATAACTATTTGAATGAAGGCGCAGATAATGTTTCCACATTTTTGTTAAAAGTTATATCGTTTCAAATTGCTTCTTTATATTCGCGTATCTCAACACTTACTTTTGTTTTGGTCTGTTCTCTGGATTTTTATTTTTTATTTTTTTTAACCGGAAGGACGTTAGGTCGCATGACCCTTCTTGCCAGCACTAGTCGGTGGACATTAAAGATTCCACGGCGTATATTGCGAAGAGGAGGTGAAGTATCGCCGGCACGCTGAACAATTGCTAATTCTGACCATCTTCAGTCGAACGTCAGGCCTGGCAAGCCGGTTCGTGACAGACTTGTCCCAAAATTGTTCCCCAGCCAACCAACGAAAAGGCCAAAAATAAAAAAAAATGTTGATCACCACCAGAACGAGGTGGATAAAACCTATGTCAACAAGAAGAGTAAACACTAAACAGTAATCCAGATAAATATATGCAGATCTATTGCCTGTACATTATACATCACAATATTTAATTGTTACAATCAAATGTGGTTGTTTTGTGCCTGGAAGGAGGAAGAAGAAGATTTGTGATTGCCGTCTTGGAATGTTGAAAGTGCGGAAAAACTTTGTACTTTCATTTTGAGAGGAATATTATAATTATTTACTAATTCACAGTGGATTGCGAAAAGAAATGACGATTTGTGATAAATTTTGATGATTTGTAAGCCAGTGGCGGTTTGTGTGCAGCCTGTGGCTGCTGGTTGCGTCGTTTTCTGGGGGCGTCCCTGTGCCGCTGATGCAGTTCTCTCTATTACCGGTAAGCTGGTACTCATTTTGCCACAACCTCGGAAGGATGACAGGCTGAGTCAACGCACCTGGTGTTATTTAAACGGTGCGACAGGGGCTCAAACTCAAGATACTAAGATCTCAAGTCACCTTAACCATTAAACCCAAACCAGGTTTGTAAGTCAATTGTCTTTTCGTTGATAATGATTTATCAGGGGTGTTCACAAAGTTCCAACGAGACGCATGAATCCAAGAATCGCCGAGGCTTTTTGATTTGTTTGTACATATGATAAATTATTTTGATACCACTTTTTCTAGACTATAAAACTGTCGTTTTTTGTATTGTCTTGTTTGTCGAACTTTATAAACGTATCTGCTTGATATACATCAACATTATGAAACTAAAAAATCGTCTTGCTTTAAACGTTTTATTTTGTCTAAAAGATTCATTAAGATTTTTCTGTTCTTCATGCAGTTAATGTACTTGAATCACCAATTCCAATAAAATGCAGACATGCAAATGAACGAGTATATATTGTCCTGTCACCAGCTATTAAGACCGCTGAATGAGGGATAACCGAGCCGGTTTTACTCCCGAGGCGGTAGCCCGAAAAATGGCAGTATCTTTGTTGCGCGCGGAATGAGGTTGAAGCGTTTACCTTAACGGAACACACAGGTTTATTCCAAAACCACAAACAAATAAACACGACAGTAAATTCAACAAATAGGTTTCATGAAAATAAATGCAGGATGGAAATGTCAAAATAAATATTGAGGTAAATAAAATTCCTCTGAGGTACCTCCACATACAGACTCAAAAACAGACAAGGGGACAGATGAAAGAAAATAAAATCCCTTTTTGGCCATCCGGCACTCAGCTTTGGCCTCAAGTGGCCCATTTTTGAGGAGAGTGGTCGTGACGAGGCTCAGGAAGCACACAAGATGGCGACTGCTGACGAAAAGACCGTGTGTCGAAGGCGCCCAGAGCCCTGGGGTGAGCAGTGAAGACCGCCGGCTTTCAGGTTCCACTGCCTGGGCGAGCACAACGCGGCCTCCAGCTCCCCGGAAGAGCACCACAGCCAAAACCTCTTTATAAATGCTGCCAACGCAACAAAAGCTCCACTAGCCCTCCAAAAGTGCGCACACTTAACTCAGCACCAAAATGGCCAGCTTCTTGTCGGACCCAGCAGAAAAAGTGCACTCCTCTTCCTCCCGAGCGAGAACCAATCACGTCCATCCGGGCGTGGCCTGCCAGCCTTCTTCTCCGGCCACTCATCCTTCACCTCTACTGGGTGGGGCCTTTTGCCAAAAGTGTTCATGTGGGCGGGGCTTAGTTGGTGTGAGTGTTCATAGGGCCGGCGCTGGTTGTAAATGTTGTTTAATGGGGGTTTTCATGGCTGGCCTTGGTGAATGTAAAACTTTAGGGAAAACGACAGAGGGAAAATCACATCCTGGGGAAAACTAACCTTAATCCCTAACTAATTTTCACTGCTTCACCCCTCGTGTGAAGACTCTTAAACAATCTTAAGCTACAGTGTTTCCCTACTTAAATACATTGAGATGTCTCCTACTCGTCCACGGTCCATGCTATAATTATACAGTCATACCTTTACTATGGGATTCTTTGATCTACCCCATAAACGTAACAATATGTTTGTAGATATGGTACTTGCCAGAACCAATTTGGGTATGAATAGAATAAACCATCAAGTTGACAATTTTCAGAACTACCATGTGTTTGTGGTGTATGGATATGAGTGTCACTACCATGGTGGATGCAGATGGTCCAGTTTTGTACTCCGGGGCATTGTATAGGTGAGGAAGTATGGCGTCACGGCTGCTAAAAATGAGGTATGTGTAACAAATGTCTCAAAATATCAAACAAATTTTCAATGCTCGGGTGTCGATGGATTAGTTTGAGAATCGTCAAGGAGATTATATAAAAATGTATGCTAAAAGGCAGAGGACCTTCGAGCAACTCTTGATTCTTGGACTAGGTTGACTAAGCTGTCAGGAACGTTTGAAGGAGACAGGACTTCATACATTGGAAAGGAAGTGATCGTGAGGGGGTCTGCTTGAGATGGTTAGATAATTAAGGGTGTGGATAACATAGGTGTCGTGGAGTTTTTCAGCAGTGTGGAGAGTGTTAGGACCAGGGGCCATAGCTTGAGGGTAAAGAACAAGAAAGGGAAAGCCGGGGAGCCCGAGAACAACAAAACCAAGTCCTCACCCTTCCCTTCCCAACATGAAGACATCGATCCCCTCCCCGCACTCGTCTTCAAG
This sequence comes from Myxine glutinosa, assembly GCF_964187855.1. NCBI lineage: Eukaryota > Metazoa > Chordata > Myxini > Myxiniformes > Myxinidae > Myxine > Myxine glutinosa. Next base: position 33,481,336 of record NC_136264.1, on the reverse strand, counting down.
CTCCCCTTCCCACTGAAAGTCCTCAATTTCCCTTCCCCTTCCGAAAGTTGTCCGATCTTTTACTCGCACCCTCCTCCCACTCTTAAAAGCAAGCATGCATTCCCACAACAAAACAGTGGAATATGTAACATTTTCTGCTCCCTTATCATGCTATCATTGCTTTCCCAGAAACCCGTCGTGGGCCATTCAAAAATTACGTAACACATTTTTTTGCCCAAATCTGACATCCCCAACCTGCTCTGACACTTCAACGGACACCCCCTGAAATGTTAAATAATGCTTCATGAAGACACCCCTCCCCTCCCCTATTTCATACCTTAATCCCGGTACTAGCTATCCCATTTGTTTTTTTTCAGTTTTTTTTTTTTTTTTTTAGTATACTGAATCGAGGCTCGTGAAAGAGCTAACATTTATTTCACAAACAAATCAACCAGACAAACAAAATATACAAAAAGAGCGAGCGGAAGACAAGATAGGGAGAGAAGGGGAAGCACACAACCACAACATTTGAGAGCAGGGAGAGTGTGGGAGGGAGAGGGCTTGGGGGCAGGAGGCATGGGAAGGGGGGGGGGGGGGTGGGAGAAGTATAAAACACAAGGGGACCGAAATTAGCGGGGGTAGAAAAGATCAAGGTTTTGGATGGGGGAGGATAAGAGATGGTGGTCAACAGCTGTTTTAAAGACCTGGAGGGTGGAGTGGGATTGAAGAGAGTGAGGGACTTTGTTCCAGAGGCGGGAGAAAAGAGGAATGAAGGAGTGAAGGTGAGCAGAAAGTCTTGATTTTGGCAGTTTCACCATAAGAGGGTTGCAGGCAGATCCTGTGCGACCTGCAGGAATATTTGGGGGACAGAGCCCAGAGAGGGCTGGGGGGGCAAGGCCAGAGAGGAGTCGGTAGAAGACGGAAAGACCACCAACCTGCCTGCGGTGAGTGAGTGAAAGGCCCTTGGAGTTAGCTTCATCGCGGGAGATTCCAATGATTCTGAACGCTTTGGTTTCAACAGCGTGAAGACGGGCTAGGTGTGAGGCAGGAGCACCAGACCAGAGGGGAGAGCAGTATTTCATAGAGCTGCGGATGAAAGCCTTGTATGTGGTGAGGAGCTCAGGTGTGCCAAGGAAGGACTTCGCACGACGGAGGATGCCCAGTCGGCGACTGGCTTTGGAGGCCAGATTTGAAATGTGGTTTTCCCAGGAAAGATCATGGCAAATAGTGACCCAAAAGCTTGAGTGACAGAACTTCTTGGAGAGGATTATTCAGAAGGTGGATGGGAGGGTTTTCCAGTCGGTCTTTTCGGAGAGACATCGTAAGAGTGTGAGATTTATCAGGATTGAAAGACATGTTCCATTTGTTTGCCCAGTCTGTGATTTTGTCCAGGTCTGCAGAGAGTGAGGAGGCTGCAGACTGCCGATCTGAGGGATGAGGAATGGAGCGACAGAGAGTAGAGTCATCAGCAAAGAGATAGAGAGGATTTTCAAGAGAGTCAGAGAGATCATTGATGAAGACCAGAAAAAGCACAGGGCCCAGAACACTACCTTGGGGAACTCCAGCCTGAACAGGAAGAGGAGATGAGAGAAACCCATTCAGGGCCACACGTTGACTACGACCAGAGAGGAAGTCCGCCAGCCATGCGTGGAGATTTCCATGGATACCAAAGGAGGAGAGTTTGGTGAGCAGAGCAGGGTGCCAGACCGTATCGAAGGCACGTGAAATGTCAAGGGACACGGCTATAATTTCCTGTTTGGTGTTGAGGACCTCCATCCATTGTTGAGAAAGCAGAAGCAGCATGTCCAGAGTAGAGTGACCAGGTCTGAAACCAAATTGATGATCAGAGATCAAGCCATTGGAGAAGAGGAAAGATTTCATATCTGAAGCAATGATGGATTCCATGACTTTGCTGATAATTGGGAGAAGGCTGATTGGTCTGTAGTTGCTGGGATCTGTTTTTGCACCTTTTTTGTGCAAAGCGGTGATGTTGGCTGATTTCCAAGCAGATGGCAGATGACCTTGAGCAAAAGAGAGGGTGAAGAGAACAGAAAGAGGGAGTGAAAGAGCGGAAGCACATGATTTTAGGACCCGTGGGCTGATGCCGTCAGGACCAGTTGCAGAATCAGAGTCGAGGGTTGACAGAAACTTTTCCACCTTGTCAGGAGGAAAGGACACAGAGTCCAGGAGCAGCTGGGTACGACTGGGTACGGTGGGTACAGAGAGGGATGGGTTTGGGACACAAGATTTAGAGGCAAACACAGAGTTGAGGCATTCAGCTTTTTCACGTGCGGAGTCAGCCATTAAGCCGTTTGAGGTGAGGGAGGGGATGGAGGGGGAACAAACACCAGAAACAGATTTGACCAGACGCCACCAGGATTTAGGGTGGGAAGGAAGAGGGAGACAGATAAGAGAGTTCGGTCTTGAGAACGGTGAGATATTGTTTCCTGGCTCTCCCGAGGGTGGACACACACTTGTTTCGGGCTTTGTGAAAGGAAATGAGATTTCCTTCCGTTGGATTTGCTTTCCAGGAGACGAAAGCAAGTTGTTTCAGGGCAACAGCCTCACCACAAGATTCCGTGTACCATGGACGGGAGGAAGGGTATGACAACTGAAGACGAGATGGGATAAATCTGTGCATGAGAGAGAGCAATTTACTTTGAAAGAATTCCCAGGATGAGTTGATGTCAGAGGCGGTAGAGATGGGAGACCAGTCCAGATGATTGATGGCTGCTTGAAGACCGTGCCAGTTGGCCTGAGTGAAATGCCAGACTCGTCGACGCTGAGGAGGCTCTCTGAGAATGGTCAGAGAGATGTCCACTTTGACAAGCACATGATCAGATGAGCCGATTGGGGCAGAAGAAGAGCAGCAGACATTTTCAGGGAAGTTTGTCATAACCAAATCCAGAAGAGAAGATGCTCCGTTGACTGAGATCCGGGTCGGGAAATTGACAGATTGTGTCAGTCCCAGTGAGTCGCAGAAGTCCTTTGCTGAAGAGCCATGGCTGGTGAGAGAGGTACCCACACCCAGCCAACTGGCATGGTGACAATTGAAATCACCACATATGAGGAAGAGAGAGTTGGGATGGGTAGATAGAAGTTGGTCCATATTATCAGACAGCGAGATGTAGATGGAGTCATCGCTGTTTGGTGGACGGTACAACACACATATGAACAAAAGGTGGGAGCGAAGGGGAAGCCATAGCCAAAGGTATTCCTGGGGGTGAGGTGGAGAGAGGGCAGTGGAGGGCGAGTGAGGAAGAGAGTTTTTTATAAAGATAGCAACCCCACCTCCAGGACGAGGCTCAGGTCTATCATACCGGAGGAGGGAGTAACCTGGGAGAGATACCAAGGCATCAGAAACATCATGAAGGAGGAAAGTTTCTGTTAAGCAGATCACATCTGGTTTGTCAGAAGCAACCTGTATGGAGAGATCAGTCAAGTTTGAGCGAAGGCCCCGGATGTTTGAGGTCCATACCGTTAATGAAGAGGAAGGGGGAGCATCGGGTCCAGAACAGGGGGGGGGGGGAGGGGTAGGGTAAGATGTGGAAGAGGAGGAAGAGGTAGGGAGAGCTGTTGAAGGTGTGTCAGAGATTTCAGAGATTTCAGAATAGCTTGGAGAAAGGGAAGAATGGGGCGGACAAAAGGTTTGATGGAGATTGGGTGAGGCACAGTGAGGTGTTATTTGAGGGGGAAGAGCGAGGCAGAAGGTTGGGGGAGATGAAGTTGAAAGTTGGAAGGGGGAAGAAGCAGGGAGGATGCTTTGAGGAGGAGGGGTGAGAGGGGAGTCTAGGAGGGGAGGAGTGAGGGAGAGTCTCGGAGGGGAGGGGTGTGGGGGGAGTTTCGGAGGGAGGGGAGGGAAGGGGCAAGGGGGGAGATTTGAAAGGGATGGGTGATGGGGAGGATTTGGAGGGGAGGGGTGAGATTGGATTTTGAAAAGTGTACGATTCGTGGGAAACGAACATTTTTTGCAAAATGAGTTTGAGACCTTCGAGTCAAAAATACGTTTGAGGACACTGAAGGAGGGGTGGAGTTCTGGATAGTTTAGGGAATGTAGAAAGGAGGAACTGTAAGAGATGGTATTATATATATTTTTTGGAATGAATAGATTTGGTGAGCAAGACGAAAGCATCCTTTTGTAGGAAAAGAAGAAAAGGGTGTTATAATATATGAGAGAAAATAGTTGTTCAGGGGAGAGATTATACATTTCTAACCACGTGATCGCGTGATTGCGAACGAAGAACGAACGAACAAAAAGAACAACAAATAAACGAATAAGACCTGGGAAGGAAATATTTTTTGGGGTTTTTTTTTTTTTGAGTAGAGATATTAAACAAGGAGGTATGGGGTGAACGACTGGGACGAAACCGAGAACGAAAATAAATGCAGCGCATTCGACGAATCGCTGATAGAAAAACAAAACCACAAGGTCGGAGACGGTACGGTAACCGAAGCCTACGAGTACTAGGCCGCAGAATACTCGATACGCATTAACCGACGATTGTGTATACATGTACGAAAAATTAGCACCGAAAATTTTCCAAAAGGTACGCTATAGGTACATACACCGAAAGATAGATACAGTCTCGACAAAAACACAATTGAGAAGGATCACTTAGCTTCGAAAAGACGTGACCTCGCCGTGATCCCGCAGTTACTATGAACTACCAGTTGAAAAGTAAACACGGTGCAGTGCACCATCAATAAGACCAGGCAGCAGTTGGACTCCTGTAATGAAGTCATCAGGCTAATTGCTGGAGTGAAGTAATCGTTTCTAAATGGGTTCAATTATATTCCTTTGCAAATGAGATTAAGAGTCTGGAAATAGCAATGATGGAATTTAAATAAAGTGATTTACTTTTATCACTAATGGATAGAATAGTGTAATGGATAAGATAGGCAACTTAATCTGCCAGCAACCCTCTTCTGGCTAAACTGCCAAAATCAAGACTCTGCTCACCTTCACTCCTTCATTCCTCTTTACTCCCGCCTCTGGAACAAACTCCCTCACTCTCTTCAATCCCACTCCTCCCCCCAGGTCTTTAAAACAGCTGTTCACCACCATCTCTTATCTTCCCCCATCCAAAACCTTGATCTTTTCTACCCCCATTAATTCACCCCAGATCCACTTTTCTGAAATATCGATGTCTTTCCTGGAAGTCCTAGCTGTGTCCATGTGTTTTTTCACCTGCCGCAACCCCAACCCACTTTCCATGCCTCCTCCCCCAAGCCCTCTACCTCCCACAGATCTCCCGATGTTTCTGCTCTCAAATATTGTACTTGTGTGCCTCCCCCTCTCCCCTTCTGGTCTCCCGCTCCCTTTATTTCGTCGTATGTGTCCGGTTTTTTTTTGGTCATAAATGTTAGCTCTTACACGAGCCTCGATATTGCATACTATATATATATATATATATATATATATATATATATATATATATATATATATATATATATGCGGCAAAAAGGGTTGGCATCAGGAAGGGCATCCGGCCGTAAAACATTGCTTCAAAAAGGGGACCGAAAAACAACAACAACCACGGTCCCCGAAAAAGGCCAACCCCCGCTTTGCGGGGAAAAATGGCCTCTAAAGGTGGTTATATATATATATATATATATATATATATATATATATATATATATATATATATATATATATATATATATATATATTCTCCATTGAGAGATGGGGCCAAAACGATATATATGATAATTCGTGATAGTTCAAAAAGTTATGGACAAGTTTTGACTAAACTTGGTGGATGAGTTGGTTAGGTGACAAGAACAAGCAGATTTCGATTTCGGCCTATCAGTGGGATACAAAACAAACAGTGCAGCCTGGCAGCCGAGTGCTGTTCTCGTTACAACAAGAATTACAGAGAAGTGTTACATGAAAATACCACTAAACTCCACATTTACCACCTTCTTGCTCTGTGATTTACCACTCACCAGTTGTTGTTGTTGTTGTTGAGTCTTTCTTCAACGTCGTCCCGACTGTTGTGACGCCAAGAATTTCATGACCTCAGGTTCATACATGTACGTTATGACAACACCTTCTACGTCATGATTTCTTTGGATTCTTGATCAAAAAATCATTCGTCAAATTTACTTTCTGACGAGTCTGAAGTGAGTTGTGGGGCCATTAGTATTTACCTGCTGAGAAAACAAGCGTTACGCCTAGGTCCCCCGTCGGGGAAGTGATGTGAGTTGACAAAGTGGAACACGCAGAAAACATGCTATGATATGATATTTCGCTCACAAGGGTCAGACAAACATGGAGGCGGCCATCTTGGATTTTGACGTGGTGACCCAATTTTCAATAGCGTTCTTCCTTATGCCTAGATGCACCCACACACCAGAAGGTACTTCGCTTATTTTTCAAGATATTTTGCTCACAAGGTTCAGACATATATATGGTGGCGGCCGTCCTGGATTTTGACGTGGCGACCCACTTTACAATAGCGGTCTTCCTTATGCCGAGATACACCCACACACCAAATTATAAGTTGGTACTTCGCTTATCTTTCAAGATATTCTTCTCACAAGATTCAGACATACATGGCGGCGGCCATCTTGGATTTAGACGTGGCGACCCAATTTTAAACAGCGTTCTTCCGTGTGCCTAGATACACCCACACACCAGATTAGTAGTTGGTACTTCGCTTATTTGTCGAGATATTTCGCTCACAAGGTTCAGACATATATATGGTGGCGGCCATCTTGGATTTTGACGTGGCAACCCAATTTTCAATAGCGTTCTTCCTTATGCCTAGATACACCCACACACCAGATTAGAAGTTGGTACTTCGCTTATTTTTCAAGATATTTCGCTCACAAGGGTCAGACATATATATGGTGGCGGCCATCTTGGATTTTGACGTGGCGATCGAATTTTCAATAGCGTTCTTCCTTATGCCTAGATACACCCACACACCAGATTAGAAGTTGGTACTTCGCTTATTTTTCAAGATATGCAGGTTACAATGTTCAGACATACATGGCATCAGACATACATGGCGGCGGCCATCTTGGATTTTGACGTGGGTTGCACCCACACACCAAATTCGAATGCGGTCCTTCGCTTACGCATGCACGCACGCCGCACGCACGCACGCACGGACGGACGGACGGGAAAGCCATAGTCCCCTTTTCGCTCCGCTGAGCGACGGGGACAACTATTCTGGGGATGACGTCACACAGGCAATGGTGATGAAGGTTTTCTGGCATTTTTAGAGGCTGCTTTTTCTTTTCTTTTCTTTTTTTATAACAAATGTTGATGAGGGAAGCAAGTGGGAAAATGTATGTTCCTTGTGTGTGCGATGGCGGAGTGATAGGCCCATAGCTTCATCGTGAGAGATTTCAATAAAATTGAAGGCTTTGGTTTCTACGGTATCAAGCTAGGCAAGGTGTGAGGCAGGTGAGCCAGCCCAGAGGAGAGAGCAGTCCTCCATCAAGCTGTGGATGAAGACCTTGAAGGGGATTGGAGTTCAGGTGTGCCAATGATGTTTGATAAATTGGTGTAAAAGAGGTACATTGTTTTCTCTTCCAAAAACCTTCAGTTTAGCAGTACTTGGGCAAAACCTTAGGCCGTCTTGACCAATGAAATTTGCCACACGGTCTGAGGGAGGAGTAACAGCGAGATTCAGACAAAATGGCGGCACCGAGCGATACAATGACAGAGCTAAATTTGTCGAAAAGACGTGTTTGTTTAGTGCATCTTTTTCTCAAACATTCCAAAATTGTCAACTTCTTAGAGAAGAGTTGGCAGAAAGTTGAGCTCTGGACTGTTCCGTTTGACCCACTGGCTTCGCGAGCTTGTTATTCAAAGTTCACGAAGAAAGCCAATATCGATGGTGCTCAGAAACTCAACGCAAGACACGTAGACCCTCCTGATGTTCCTTTTCTCAATACTGCGTGGAATAAGGTGTTCTATGAATTCTCGGGTATTCTGATGGAATAGTGATGGGAATCAGGTGACCATCATAAAAATGGTTGTCGAGGATTTGAGGAATTAAGTTCATGAATATATGTAAGGGATCAGATCACCAATGGAAGGAGAAACAAGATGGAGTGTAAAAGAGAGAGCAGCATTCATCTTTCTGACCTATCCCAGCTCTTCCAGGATCTACGCATTCATCAAAACTCCCTCTTAGTTCAACTTTCAAAAACCAGAATTACCACATAATTCAAAACTTGTTCCTCTTTTCTTCCGTTTGTAAAATCACTTTCCAGAGATAATTCAATCACATTCTTCAATCTGGGGCTTCAAGTTTCAAGTAGGATGTGCACCAGCATCTCATTGGCTGACATGATGGTGTAGAGGTACGTGCACTCACCTCTGTGCTGTCCTGTCTGCCAGCTTTCGTCGGTGGACGTTAAAGATCCCATAGTGTCCATTGAGAAGAGCAGGCGAGCTATCATGGGTACCATGGCCAAATTCCAAAATTCCTGCCTTAACCAGAAGAGGGCATTGCATCAGCGGTGCAGACGCACCTTCAGCCAATGATGCCACCCCGCAGCCTGGTACTGCATACCAACGAAGGCCAGCATCTCTTGTCACCCCACATGTTTACCCACAATCTTTATACCCCCTTTATAGCTGCCTGGTTTATCCTTCTTGCTTGCAGATCACTGTATTTGCTCCTCTTTTCTTGGTGGTTCATTTCCTCGCTTGTCAAGTCCAACTGTCAGAGCTCGTCTTGAACTTGTCAGAAGTTGTCAAGCTCCACTGTCAGAGCTCGTCTTGAACTTGTCAGAAGTTGTCAAGCTCCACTGTCAGACGTTGCCTTTTTACCGTATATCACCTCACGATCCACGATCTTATATAACAAAAAATAATTGGAAAGCTTGTAAAATTTTAGAGTGAACATAATATGAATGAGGTGATAATGTCAAGCTAAGCAAATAATGAAAAGGTATTAGGTGAAACTGAATTTGCAAGTGTTTACTAATTTGTGTACAGTAATATATATATATATATATATATATATATATATATATATATATATATATATATATATATATATATATATATATATATATATATATATGTATATATATATATATATATATATATTATATATATACGTATATATATATATATACGTATATATATATATATATATATATATATATATATATATATATATATATATATATATATATATATATATATATATATATATATATATATATATATATATATATATTGTTGCGGGATTCGGCCGAAGTATGAGGGGTTCAAATCCCACTCCTGAATACCAATTGTTACGGGTGCGACCGAGAGGTACCAGGAGGGTTCCAAATTCAAGGTGCAATGTGCACACGTCACCGAAGACGGCGATCGAACCCTCACTTTCCCACACCTTCTGGATGCCGAGCGGTTTTGCACGGTGTGGAAAGCGGCCTTACCCCAACAAGATTTATGGACCTGAATCTAGCCAAATTCGGTCTCGGATGGTGCTAGGCCAATTGGTGAAAGGACGTAACGAACAGGTTGGAAAGGAACAAAATGTACAGCCTTTTATTTGTAAGGCACAGAGCAAGAGACAAAGATACAGCTTACCAAATATTACCGACTAATAAACCCCGACTGGCGCCCTCACTCTCTGACACACACACTCACAGGGACAAAAGGGCACTGGTTAAAGGCCATACCGATGTACGTGCTGGGATTCCTCGCTGGTGACCACGTGGTCTGGTGTGCGCAGTTTGGTCCTCACGTGCAGCCTGGACGAGGTAGATTCAGCGCAGGTCGGACGAGTAGAAATTGCCAACGCTTGCAGGCCAGCCAGACGGCGCAAAAGATCAGCGCAGACGCGACGGGTGTCGGCGTCGAAGACAAAGGCCAAGCACATGTTGTGCGAGATACGAAAAGGCAAGCGAGGTCTCATTGTAGGCGTGGCGAAAGGGCAGCAACAGCGCAGGTGTGTCCTAGAAGGAGTCCCAAAGCAAGAGAATCGTGAGCAGGAGGTCATGGCATGGCGAAATCACAGGCAAAAGAGGACCAGAGCAGGAGGTCATGGCATGCGCAGCGAAACTCCAAAGCCAAGAGAGAGATAAATCGATCTGCGTGGGCTTTTACCAGATCCGCCCATGCCCCTCAAAATGTTCCACAGCCTCCCATTGGCCGAGGTTTGCCGCATCATGGCGACGGGTTCCCGGCTCGCCATTGGTCACGTGGGCCGTGCTTTTGGTCACGCCTTCCTGTACATCTGGTGTTATGGCTCCTCCCAGTCACGAAGGCTTGACAACCTGCCTACTCAACACATGTTTGGTCTTTTTTTAGGACACAATGGGAAGGGTGAATCTTTACATTCAATAAGACATAACTAACTAATGCAGGCTACATGTTGTCATGCAATTTAACTATAGGGAGTTTGCCTTTATGGCACAACTGCAACAATATATATATATATATATATATATATATATATATATATATATATATATATATATATATTGTTACGGTCCGCGGATTAGGATGTTATTTTTACCGAGTGGAGGTATAACCGCGGCCGAACTGTTCTTCCCCGATTCACCCGATTTACCCAAACGTTGGCCGTATCGCGCCACAGCTACTCAATCTGGAAAACTCTAAAGCGACCGAATGCAAAGAGGAAGAAGACGTACAGAAGAGTAACTGGATTTATTACTATTTACACACATAAGCAAAAAGAGCAGTCACGATTATGTACAGGGACATGAGACGCAGGTGACACAGTGAATTCCTTATACAAGCTTAATTACCTAACCAGGACAGAACAAACAAAGACGACTCACACGGGGAATTGCAAAGTGGATTGGCTGGAAGGAGGTGTGTGGCTGGAGGGGGAGGACGGCACGGAGCTGGCTGGAGCTTGATCCCGCACGGGACGTCGGGCTGGACCTCGACGGCCGCTGATGCCACCGATCCTGTCGTGTGCGCGGGATCACGGGTCGGATCACGGGTCAGATCACGGTCGGAGCCGATGCGCTGGTGGGGGGTCTGGCGTGACGGGTTCTCTCCTCTCTCTTTCTTTTGTCCAACCACTCTTTCTCCAACGCAACCACTCAATGCAACCCCTGACCACCCCTGACGACCAACTCAGCTCTTGTCATGGACCTCTCTTTTCAGACTCATCTCCTTGTCTCAGTAAAAGCGCATCTCTCTTGGGGGCGTCTCTCATGGGTTATATATAGCCCCACCCTTGAACCTTTTCGAACCTCCCCGAAACGCTCTTCCTCCGCCCTCTCAAACCAAACTTCTCGTGCTCGGTTGGTTGTTCGGGGCTGGCTCACTCCTTCCCCACTATGACGAGGTGGAGACACGCCCTTCTTTCCCAACCCTGCCTCGTGGCCAATGGTGGTTGAAGAAAACCGCCCAAAATGCAGTTGGCCATTGAAATGAAATGAAAGGGGATCTACTCTTATTTCACTTGGTGCAATGGAGTATTTAAATTAATGGGAGACACAGCCTTACCCTAAGACACATAATAAGATATAAGCTACTGAACAAGGGTTTTATCGGGTCCTGCAATGTGGTGTTTCATGGAATAACTACCGAGACGCCCTTTGACCTTTACACTACGGAGGTATTTACAAGGATCATGACATTTACAAAGGGTGATCTTTACAACAATTTACACTACAACAACAAAAAAAAAAAAAACATTCTCATATCCACAACACTGCACCCTCCTCCTCTTAGGCACGACCCGGGCCTACAACTTTAATTTAGTGTGACACGTAGGTGTAGTTCCCTCTACTTTTAACCTGACCCTGAGTGCGACAGTTTTAAAACATAATTAAATGTGTCCCGCTGCTCCATTGCACCCTGCCTAACAGACTTACGCCCACAGTTAACCGAATTGCGGAATGGTCTTCAAACTATACACTGACGGTGGGGAGCATTATTTACAGTTGACACTACTTTTATTTACAAAACTAACCCAGGACCTGTGATTGTTCTTTCTGGGGGGGAGACAGTCTGCTCTGCATCAATGCACCATGAAAGCACCCAAAAACGCACCAATACACCCTCAGGCACCAATCGGTGCCCAGTCATCATAGTTCATCAATGTTCAATGAATAAAAATAACCAAACAACCCCTAACCCTGCAGGTGATCTCTTGCTCTTCGGCTCCCTCTGCTGGCTATTATTATTTCTCTTCCAGATGTTGTCTTTTTCCTTTGCTGGCGGCCTATTTGTAATAAAGTAAAATGCACCCAACGTGTCCCTTTTATTTTCTTTATTTATGGCCCACAGGGCCGACTAGTGTGGTTCACCTGTGGGGCATCGGTGCCCTGTGGCCAAGGTCCGCCAGCAAGATTTCGGGCCCTCATGGCCGGTTCCAGCAGAGGGGCCATGCCCCAACCCATGGGGTCCATAAGTGGTGCTCGGCCACTGACATGTGGTCCATAATGTGGTGCATCGATGCAGACAGCTGGTTCTGGGAGTTCCAGGCGCACAATGGCCGACTCACGCACGCTCCCCTCGGCGCCCAATAGCGCACAGGTCATGTGGGAGACAAAAAAGGGGGAAGACAAATGAGCGAGGGGTAAGGTCACAAGGGTACACATCAATAAGGCAATGCAAGGTGAAATGCGTACGGAGGGCGAAGTGAGAAAGCTCGTCCCTACCGTACGTCACCCCCCTTTCACCTACACTACCCTTGCCCTTACCCCATATGTACAAAATCTACACATTACAAATTTGTCGCTACTGTCACGTCTCCCCATATTTCCCTTATACCAAATTCGTCTCCACAATCCCTCTACTTCAAAATTTGCCATCACCCAATTCATCATCAATCCTCATAAGGAGGAAGAGATGGAACACCAAGCACAATGTCACACCCACGTCATGATGCGTCTCACAATCCAAAACATTTGCATCAAAAATAATTAAACATGGCATGGTGTGGAGGTACATCATCCCAGGTGAGTGGATGCAGATGGTGCGAGGAGACTCCAATCCTAACTATCCTATAAATGACTTTAACACACTTTACACTACCCGGGGTCTCTCCCTGCCAATCCATTGGCCAACTTACACTATGGGTTCTAAAAACCAATTCCCATTGACCAAACTGTGGTGCTTCTCAATTTGGGGTGTCACTCCCCCGATTCATCTCCCGGTGCCCTTGCACAATTTCTGGGCTGTGACGTGTAGCTCTCCCAGCAGGTCTACCCACCTGCACACCTCCACCACTGTAGTTGCCACCCGAGCTTACCTGCTCCTTACCTAACCTAACTAACTGGGGAAGGCCCCTCCTGGCTCTGTCACCCCACTCGGTGCCCTCTGGCACTGGGCTACCCGGGTCCGTCCTCCGGATCCTCGGGCCCCATCCACAACAACTCTACCGGCTCCCAGAGCCCACCTGCGGCCTCACCTGGCCGACATCCTCACAGTGGTGGAGTGCCCAAACCAACTACACACACTAACAGGCTACACGCCCAGCCATTTCCACAACACTAATGCACCCATCCAAATACCATTCTGTCATCCGCACCACAGATGCCAATATCCAACCACAATTTACCTATACCCTCTACCTTACACTTACACTACCCGCCCTGGGTATCCGTGATGGGAGTCCATCCTTCCCCCATTCACACCTTCGCACCATCCACTCCACTCCACATTGTTTCCATCATACTCACTCCACGACCATCCATTCCAATACTCCATATATTCCACACTCCATGTATTCCACACTCCATGTATTCCACACAACCATTCTCCATTCACCTGTTGTTGCACACCTGTGCAATCACACCTGGTGCCACCTGCACCCTCCTCCTCTTCCTGGACCAGTTGGTCAACACAACACACCTCACCATCACCATCACTCAAACACTGCTCCATTCACCTGTTCAGTTGCACACCTGTGCAATCACACCTGTTCCTCACACACTTTTCACAATACACTTCTATACACCTCCAACACTCACACGGCATCATCTCGATCTAACTACTCCCCTCTGAAACTTGCGCTTCCCAGTCGCCCCTTTAAACTATTGCGCTCCCACGTCATTATCATCCACACTAATCGACCTGCGTCCCCACTACAGGTGTCAGTCACTACCTAACCTTAACGTTACCTAATGTCAATCTCTCTAGATCCCTACACACTATATATCCTAACCCTCCCGGGCTAGTTTTCACTGCCATCAACCCCATAATCTAGTGCTCCTTTGCCCCCCGCTGTGAGGGATGGTGGATTGGCCATCCCATCACATGGGGCATCTCTTACTATAAATTTTGTTCGTCCAATTTCCACAAATCAAAAATTTGCCAATCATCTGCCAATCACTGTACCATTACCATCACCACTCTGCCAATCCTTTGCCAATCTTCAGATTTTGTTTTTTTTCTAATTTCAGGTCCAGATCACTATCCTCATCATCACAGTCGACTTACTAATGCCTCTTGGTGCGCCAATTCACTTCTAAAGCTCGGCTTCGTACAGCCGAGCAATGAATGCGGGTTGTTTGGTGCCGGCGGCTGGATACGTCCCGCATTCGGTGCAGGGAAGAAGGCTTACCCGGGCCGAGATCCCACGCACCATCTCGGCACAGAGCCGTCCAATGGCCCGATCTCGACCTGCCGGAACGTCTCAACAAAAAGTGGTCGCCATGATGACCCTTCCTATCGGGCTGCCCGTTCCGCCTAGCGGAGCACGGACGCGGCCGTTCCAAGCGAGGCCCAGCGTGGATCACGTACGGCGGTCCTTTCGAACCCGCCGTGGTTCGGATCCCCGCTGGTCCTCGTGGCATGCGAAGCTGCCCGACGCGCACCGAGGGCCCGATTCAGCTATAAGTCGCTCTAACCGCTAACCCGGTTACCGTCGATACCTCACCTGCATGCTCACACGCATACGCTACCCCTTTCACCCTCACCGAGCTCGGTGCTCCAATGCCGCCCGTACACCCCGCGTACTTCGCTATTGCTGTCGTTCTTTTGCTCACAGACTTGGTCACACACCTGACCACCGAACACCTTGGCACACATTCGTCGGTCGCACACCTCACCAACACACCTCTTCACGCCCCCTCCTCGGTCACCTCCGCTGTGACAATCACAGGTGTGCTCTCACTCGCACACCCAACCACGTGCCTCACTACCAACTCAAGTGTGCATTCCCACACACGCTCTACCATTCCAGGTGTGCTTCCTTCCATTCCAGGTGTACTTCCTCGCTCATCTGTCACAACCAACTCACGCTCCGTGTCACTCTCACTACTCTCACCTCCACTCTTGACAGCGCACGCACCCTTACTCTCGACAGCGCCTCTTTCCTCACGCACCTGTCCGTTACACACCTTTCTCGCGCGCTCTTGCGCACACTCTCCCGTTACTTCCTCCGTAACACTCACCACAGGTGTGCATCCTCCCTTACTCTTGACAGCGCACTCTTTCCCCATGCACCTGTCCGTTACACTCCTTTCTCGCGCACCCTCTTCCGTTACATCCTCTGTAACACTCCTCACTACGCGCTTCCATGTGCTCCCTCGCACACGCGCTACGACCGACTCACTCTCGACAGCACACTCTTTCCTCGGCGCGCACTTTTTTCCTCACACACCCCATGGTCGGACATTCTCGCACACCTCTTTTTTCGCACACTGTACCTGTCGCACACTTCACCAACGGCCTCTCACGAACACCCGGGTCCACATCAACCCCCAAGCCGACTGAAGCTTTCCTCACATCATGTACATTTCCTCGTATATCGCCACTCACCTTGGCACCTCGTCTCCGCACCTCCTTCACCACCTGCAAACTCTTTATTTGGTTAGTGAGCACACCATTATGAGTTGAGCACCGACCTTGTACATATTCCATCACCTCCTCCTGTATTTCTCTCTTAGTTTCTGTCCGTCTCTTCTTAATTTCACTCACCTCTTCTTCTACTTCCTCTAATTTTTGCTTCACCTCTTTTATTTCCCGGTGCGTCTCCTCAAGTTCGTCCTCTAAGGCTACCTTGACCGTCTCTATGTGCGTCCTCACCTCTCGGTCCTTCGTCTCCATTACTTCTGTCACCTCTTCCAACCTCGTTGTCAGTCCCTCACGTACCATCTGACATTGCCTCTGTGTCGCTATCAAGTCATTTTTAATGTCATTTTGTGTCGCTTTTAACCCTCCTAGTACCGCAGTGTTCCTTTGAACCTGCTCCACTAACTCAGTCTGTCCCACCGTCAGCTGTTCCACATCCTCCGTCAGATCTTCTATTCCCCCCTGTAACCTAGCCGTTCCATTTCTCACCTCTTTCTCTATACGCTTTTCACCTCGCTTTACCTCCTCGCGTACCCCCGAGACCTCCTCACTCACACCTCGTCGTATCTCCTCTTTCATCTCCTCCATCTCTTTTGTAGATGCCACCCTCATCTGTCCCAATTCATCCCTCTGAGCATCCAATTTACTTTCTAACCCGATTTTCACCTCCTCTATCTGGTTCCCCATCTGTTCGATTTCCCGGGCGGATTGCTCCCCTATTTCCCGCAATTTGTCTTCCATCCTATTTTCTAACCCCATTAACCCATTTTTCACCCCCTCCAACTGATTCTCCTGGGCAGCCATTCTATTTTCCACCCCCGTTAACCCATTCTTTACCTCTTTTATCCCGTTGTCTAACCCCTCAAATTTAGCTTCTAGCCGTTCCCCCATTTCCCCCATTTTGCCCCCCATTTCGCCCCCCAATCGCTCACTATCAGCCCTCGCTCCGTCCCTCATTACCCCCATTTGGCCCTCCAATCGCTCACTATCAGCCCTCATTTGCTCATTCTGAGTCCTCGCTTCGTTCCTTATTTGCTCACCCATTTTGGCTTCCAATCTGTCCATAAGGGCCCCCATTTGTAACATAAAAAGGTCCGAATCCCCCAGTGGCGCTGCTACGGTCACGGGTGCGGCTAGATTTGGTGCCGCTGGAACCGCTTGCGCAAAGGCGCCATTTTGCGCGCCTGAAACCTCGTGCGCGAGAGCGCCATTTTGTGCACCTGATACCCCCTCAACCACATCCTCCATATACATTTCCCCGAGGTCCTGGTTCGATTCCACCCCGTCTATCTCTCCCACTGGCATCCCGTCGCCTTGACCAGCCATGGCGCGATTTCAAAATTCGGGTTTTGCTTTAAAACACAAATTTTCAGCAGCTCGTAATTTTGAGCGCGTTAAGCGCGCTTCGGGCCTCGTATCCCACTCCCCGACACCAATTTGTTACTGTAATAACACAATTGGTGTCCAAAATTTGGGCTAAATAAATTTAGTTCCAGGTTCGAATCCCAACTCCTGACTACCAATTTGTTACGGTCTGCGGATTAGGATGTTATTTTTACCGAGCGGAGGTATAACCGCGGCCGAACTGTTCTTCCCCGATTCACCCGATTTACCCAAACGTTGGCCGTATCGCGCCACAGCTACTCAATCTGGAAAACTCTAAAGCGACCGAATGCAAAGAGGAAGAAGACGTACAGAAGAGTAACTGGATTTATTACTATTTACACACATAAGCAAAAAGAGCAGTCACGATTATGTACAGGGACATGAGACGCAGGTGACACAGTGAATTCCTTATACAAGCTTAATTACCTACCCAGGACAGAACAAACAAAGACGACTCACATGGGGAATTGCAGAGTGGATTGGCTGGAAGGAGGTGTGTGGCTGGAGGGGGAGGACGGCACGGGCTGGCTGGAGCTTGATCCCGCACGGGACGTCGGGCTGGACCTCGACGGCCGCTGATGCCACCGATCCTGTCGTGTGCGCGGGATCACGGGTCGGATCACCGGTCGGAGCCGACGCGCTGGTGGGGGGTCTGGCATGACGGGTTCTCTCCTCTCTCTTTCTTTTGTCCAACCACTCTTTCTCCAATGCAACCACTCAACGCAACCACTGACCACCCCTGACGACCAACTCAGCTCTTGTCATGGACCTCTCTTTTCAGACTCATCTCCTTGTCTCAGTAAAAGCGCATCTCTCTTGGGGGCGTCTCTCATGGGTTATATATAGCCCCACCCTTGAACCTTTTCGAACCTCCCCGAAACGCTCTTCCTCCGCCCTCTCAAACCAAACCCCTCGTGCTCGGTTGGTTGTTCGGGGCTGGCTCACTCCTCCCCTCTATGACGAGGTGGAGACACGCCCTTCTTTCCCAACCCTGCCTCGTGGCCAATGGTGATTGAAGAAAACCGCCCAAAATGCAGTTGGCCATTGAAATGAAATGAAAGGGGATCTACTCTTATTTCACTTGGTGCAATGGAGTATTTAAATTAATGGGAGACACAGCCTTACCCTAAGACACATAATAAGATATAAGCTACTGAACAAGGGTTTTATCGGGTCCTGCAATGTGGTGTTTCATGGAATAACTACCGAGACGCCCTTTGACTTTTACACTACGGAGGTATTTACAAGGATCATGACATTTACAAAGGGTGATCTTTACAACAATTTACACTACAACAACAAACAAAAAAAAAACATTCTCATATCCACAACAATATATATATATATATATATATATATATATATATATATATATATATATATACATACATATACATATATATATACATATATATATACATATATATATACATATATATATACATATATATATACATATATATATACATATATATACATATATATATATATATATATATATATATATATATATATATATCGGTATACACGATCGAGGCTCATGTAAGAGCTAATATGAATCACAAAGAAAAAATCTGACACATAAAACATAAAATAAAGGGAACGGGAGACAAGATGGGGAGAGAGAGGGAAGCACACAAATACAACAGCACAGAACAGGGACAACGGAAGATCTATGGGAGGAAGAGGGCTTGTGGGGGAGGAGGCATGGGAAGGGGGGGGGGTGTGGGAGAGGTATAAAACAAATGGACACTGCAAGGACTTCCAGGACAGAAGTTGGTATTTCAAAAAAGTGGATCTGGGGTGAATTAACGGGGGTAGAAAAGATCAAGGTTTTGGATGGGGGAAGATAAGAGATGGTGGTGAACAGCTGTTTTAAAGACCTGGAGGGAGGAGTGGGATTGAAGAGAGTGAGGGAGTTTGTTCCAGAGGCGGGAGAAAAGGGGAATGAAAGAGTGAAGGTGAGCAGAGAGCCGAGATTTCGGCAGTTTAACCATCAGAGGGTTGCAGGCAGATCTTGTGCGACCTGTAGGAATATTTGGGGGACAGAGCATAGAGAGGGCTGGGGGAGCAAGGCCGGAGAGGAGTCGGTAGAAGACAGAAAGACCACCAACCTGCCTGCGGTGAGATGGTAAGTTTTCCGGTGTATTAACCACACCCCCAACTTTTAACTTTTTTGCCGATAAAAAGCGCGGTTAATACACCGGAAAATAGGGTAACTCATTGCACTTCCTTGACTTTTGCAATGTCTGTGTCCAGCTTCCAAGTCTGAAATGAAATTTAAAATATCCAGATTTCGCAAAGAGGTTCACGTCCTGCATTTGAGGCACCATAAAGTTGTTCAACAGTGTGAAAGATTTATTTCAAAGGCTCACCAGCCATGTGAAAGCTGAAAGATTTATTTGAAATTTTTACACCTTTGTGTTTAGCCTTAAGATCTTGCAATGCTTGTATTGTTATCTGTGGTCTGTCTGCATGAGAATGGGTGTTGGAGCTTCAGATGGTGTCACGGCAGCCCGAGTATAACTTGGGGAGGTCGTGCTCAAGTAGGTCAATTCGCTGGACACCTTCCTCGGTAATGATCGCCAAACGTGCAGCACCACCCGACATGCAATCTCTGCCCATTGCAACTGTCAGACCTTTAGGGGATAAGAAACAAACATGATCATTCCACTGAGCATAATATTTCGTGACTTTTTATTCCATTCACCGAGTTATTTATTATTTTTCCCCTTAGCCACCGAAGTTAGCATGGAGGCTATGTTTTCACACCTGTCTGTCTGTATGTCTGTTTGTTTGTGAAAAAGATATCTCAAAAAGTCGTGAATGGATTCGGACGAAATTTGGCAGAGAGGTTGGGTATGTGACAAGGACGAAATGATTAGATCTTGGTGAAGATCCGGATCCGGGTAGTAGAATCTTAAAGTGATTCTTCACCATTGGGGGATCGGGCCAAAAACGATCCATAGCAGGATATCTCAAAAGGTTGTGGACGGATTTGGACGAAACTTGGTGGACCGGTTGGGTGTCTGACAAGGACAATGAGATTCGATTTGGGTGAAGATCTGAATATGGATTCGGATACGAGAATTATTTAATTTTTAAGTGATTCTTCACCATTGGGAGATGGGGCCAAAAACCATATATAGCAGGATATCTCAAAAGGTTGTCGACGGATTTGGACGAAACTTGGTGGACCAGTTGGGTGTCTGACAAGGACAAATAGATTCGATTTTGGTGAAGATCTGAATATGGATTCGGATACGAGAGTTATTTAATATTTCAAATGATTCTTCACCATTGAGAGATCGGGCCAAAAGCGATAAATAACATGATATTTAAAAAGAATTATGGACGAGTTATGACTAAACTTGGTGGAGAGTTGGTTAGGTGATAAGAATAAGCCGATAAGATTTTGGTTCAGGTCCGAATCCAGATCCGGCCTATCAGTGTGATAGAAAACAAACTATTCCCGATACAAACAAAACAAACATTGGTTTAATTTCAAAGATTACATGTCGTTTATAATGTGTTTAAGTTAAAGTAAGCAGATGGCACAACTGGCTAACATCTCGTCTGAAAGATGGCCGACTCATTGCATTACCAACAAGTGGAGTACTAGTACGAGTTCATAGTTGGCTTTTTTGTTGTTGTTTTTTTTGTATACAGAGTCAAGGCTCGTTGAAAAGCATGAGAGATTGACATGAAAAAAACATCACACTGATTGAATCAGGATGCTGAATAGAACAAATAGAACAGTAGAGAGAGAGAGGGGGGGGGGGGGATAACAGGGTTGAAGGACAATCATTGAGGAAGACATGGACACATAATGGGTGTGGGGAGGAATGAGGGAGGAACCAGGCCAGATGTAAGCCTGAATAAACTTCACAGCCCACCAACTTGCTGCCTTTGGAAGTCATAGTCGATGGTAATCCAGAGATACCAATGGTGTGGAAGGCCTTATTTTTGAATGCCTCAACAGAATCAATGTGGGAAGCAGGAGTACGAGTGGAAAGTGAGGAGCCATACTCCATGGAGCTCCATGTTGAAGCCTTTGCGATCTGCAATGAGATTGCTGTGGCTCAGGAATGCCTTAGATCTACGAAGAAGACCCAAGCAGCAACTGGCCTTTGACGTTCACTTGGTGATATGATCCTCCCATAAACGGCTGTGGCAGATAGTGAGGAAAAGGGCACCATCGATGGCTACAGACAATCACATGAGCATATGCCTTGGTGGAGTAATAGTTCGCATCCGCCCTGAGTCTGGGAGGGTGGCAGTTCAAACCCCGGCCAAGTCTTTCCAAAGACTTTAAAAATGGGACGTGCTGCTTCCTTGCTTGACTCTCGGTATATAGAGCATGGGCAAACAACCAAAAGTTGCTAATAATAGCACAAGCTTTCATGGGCCTAATAGCTTCCTCCTATGCCAAAGTTCCTTGCAAGGGAACTCATATGATAATCTTACTATAATTTACCAAATGTCCGTCCGTCTGTCTGTCTGTCCGTCCGTCCGTCCATCTGTCTGTCCGTCCGTCCGTTCGTTCCCAGGTACCGCAAAAACGGCTGAACCGATCGCAACGAAATTTTGGGTGGGTAATCCTGGGACCCCCTGGAGTAAAATAGGCTATATTGTTTTTCCAATTTCAGCTTTGGTCTCCAGCATTTTCGGGTTTGGACTTCCGCCTAACGTTATTGTCCCGGGTACCGCAAAAACGGCTGAACCGATCGCGACGATACACCTCCATGCCCGTGGGATTCCCACGGGTGACCCCACTAGTATTATTAATACCAAAAAAGAAGACAACTTGCAAATCAGGAATTCCCGACATCATCAAAAGCTCGAGAGATATCCAGAGAGATTGCCCAAACATTTTGCTCGTTGTTTGGTGCATTCTTCCACTGCTGACTCAGAACAAGTAACATATCCAAGGTACAATAGATGCCAAACTGGTCGTCAGAAATTAGCGAGTTAGGGAAGACATAATGCATGAGGGCAGCCACAACGATGGACTTCGTTACTTTGCTTATGATGGTGAGTAGGCTGGTAGGTCTGCAGTTGAGGGGATCCGTTTTGGAAATTTTCTTACATGGTGTGATGAAACAAGTGATGCTTGCAACTTTCTAAGATGGAGGAAATTGTCCATCAAAAATGGAGGGTATACAGGGGCTGAAGCAAAGTTCCTGAGGATTACAGCAATTAGGCCATCAGGATGTTGAGCAGAGTTTAGCAGAAGGGATGTTGAGCTAGGTAAGAAACTTCTCCACTATGGCAGTGGAGAAGTCCACATGTTGTGGGGAGCATCTATCTATAATTCCAGTAATCTCTGTGTGTGTGTGTGTTTGTCTGTGTGTCTGTGACCGCTGTTTCTCGACAACCACGGGTCCGATATACTTTAAACTTGCCAGGTATATTGCTGGGGACCCGAGGATGTGCCTTTTCAAGGTTTCATATTAATCGGACAAGTAGTTACCGAGCTATGGCGATTTCTTTACCAAACTCCGCAAGCCATTCGCTTTGGACCAAACCATTTCATGTAAATAGAGGGGGGGGGATTGTCACCGTACTCGCAAGCCGTTCGCTTTGGACCAAACCATTTCATGTAAATAGAGGGGGGGGGATATAATTTTAGATATATATATATAGTACGGGCATGCCCTAGTCTATCTATAATTCCAGTAATCTCTGTGTGTGTGTGTGTGTTTGTCTGTGTGTCTGTGACCGCTGTTTCTCGACAACCACGGGTCCGATATACTTTAAACTTGCCAGGTATATTGCTGGGGACCCGAGGATGTGCCTTTTCAAGGTTTCATATTAATCGGAGAAGTAGTTACCGAGCTATGGCGATTTCTTTACCAAACTCCGCAAGCCGTTCGCTTTGGACCAAACCATTTCATGTAAATAGAGGGGGGGGATTGTCACCGTACTCGCAAGCCGTTCGCTTTGGACCAAACCATTTCATGTAAATAGAGGGGGGGGATTGTCACCGTACTCGCAAGCCGTTCGCTTTGGACCAAACCATTTCATGTAAATAGAGGGGGGGGGGGATTGTCACCGTACTCGCAAGCCGTTCGCTTTGGCTTTGCGAATGGACCAAACCATTTCATGTAAATAGAGGGGGGGGGATATAATTTTAGATATATATATAGTACGGGCATGCCCTAGTCTATCTATAATTCCAGTAATCTCTGTGTGTGTGTGTGTTTGTCTGTGTGTCTGTGACCGCTGTTTCTCGACAACCACGGGTCCGATATACTTGAAACTTGCCAGGTATATTGCTGGGGACCTGAGGATGTGCCTTTTCAAGGTTTCATATTAATCGGAGAAGTAGTTACCGAGCTATGGCGATTTCTTTACCAAACTCCGCAAGCCGTTCGCTTTGGACCAAACCATTTCATGTAAATAGAGGGGGGGGGGGGGATTGTCACCGTACTCGCAAGCCGTTCGCTTTGGACCAAACCATTTCATGTAAATAGAGGGGGGGGGGGGGGATTGTCACCGTACTCGCAAGCCGTTCGCTTTGGACCAAACCATTTCATGTAAATAGAGGGGGGGGGATTGTCACCGTACTCGCAAGCCGTTCGCTTTGGCTTTGCGAATGGACCAAACCATTTCATGTAAATAGAGGGGGGGGATATAATTTTAGATATATATATAGTACGGGCATGCCCTAGTTCTGTAAATGGAGAGAAGGCGGGAAGTGAAGGGGAAGATTTGGGACCTCGGCATTTTGATTGAAGGAGAGTTCAAGCACTCCAGATTTTTATTACCTAGTGTCTAGGGGGACTCAATTCTTTGGAAGGGAAATTAATACCAGATACAGGTATGACCGGCTCTCATCGGTCTTTGGAGGATGATGAGAAGCGAGAGAATTTGGCTCGCAGATGAGCCTGATGTGGGAATCCTAACTTGCGATACAAATCAACAAACCTGGATATTTAAAGAAGTCTCACCTCGAGCAGTAAATTCCAAGCACTCATCCTTGTCCATGCCCGGCTTGTAGGCAGAATCCACAAAGCCGGTGATGTAGGTGCTTCCAGAACCACCGATAGCCACAGCCTGCCGTAGCAACATGCCACCCACTGGAACGTAGTATACCTGCACGTGAGAACATAAGGGCGCAACAACGAGCTGTGAGATGGAAGGTCATGATGCATCCCAGCTTCCTCTGAGGATCACTTCCTCCTCTGAGGGACATTGTTACACATGTCTTCACATATCCACGTTCCCGTTAATTCAGCCACTGCATTTCCTTCTATAGACTGTTCAGTGCTGCATGTCAAACTATACATGAAATGGCCAATTGCACCAACTCACTCAAATTGGAATGGTCAATGGGATTACCTACACAGGTACCAAATTTGGCCTGCTTGATGCATGACTGTTGGAAAGTGTAGAACTCCATTCCGCAAAGGACTTTGGAGCTGGTTCAGTTCAGAATGAAAAGATTACTGTATGTCACAGGAACTCCTCCAGTGCACCAAACATCTCTACTTTTCTACGCAATTACAAAATACAGGTCAGATTAAGGTTTTCTTTGCATACCCCATTGGGCATTGTTGTGATTTTCACCTTTGTTCCAGAAAAAAGGGCTTCTGTGAGTCTCCTGTGACTCCTTCAGCAAAGGAATTATGTGGCTCCATGGGACTGACTCAATCTGTGAACTTTCCCACCCGAATTTCTCCCAATGGCAAATCCTCCCTTCTGGATTTAGGATGACTAACTTCCCCGCAAATGTTTTCTACCCTTCCTCTGCTCCAATTGGTTCGTCTGACCATATGCTTGTGGAAGTGAACATCTCTCTGGCTATGCTCAGCGAGCTGATTCAACTCGATGAGTCCTGCAGTTCACTCAGGTAGATTGGCAGGGACTGCAAGCAGCCATCTCTCTTCAGGACCCTGATGTTAACTCAGCCTGGGAATGATTCCTCAGAAACCTGCTCTCTCTCTTTCTCATGCACAGATTCATCGCATCTCATCTTCTATCATACCATTCTTCCCACACGTGGTACACTGAATCCTGTGGAGAGGCAGTTGCTCAGAAACAAAGTTTCCTTCTCTTCCTAGAAGGGAAATCTGATCGGACGCAATCTCAGTGCATTCCAGAAGTTCACAACAAGTGTGAGTCGACTCTCAGGAGGGACAGAAAACAACATCTGTCCAACTTCAAAAATGAACTTTCAAAGCTGTATCGCTCCTCTAATAGTGGAGGAAGCTTAGCTAGAAATTAGCATGATGTGGGAAAATTTGGGGACAGAGATGAAAATTGGCTGAAATGACCTAAATACCCTATAAAAGCTTTGCAGAAAGTTCCCCATAATTCCTGGGGGTGGAAGGTACCTAATTTGCATATTTTCAAGATGGCCAATATCGGCGAAGGTAAAATTTATAACCTTTGAACCGAAGAGGATAGAAGCATATTTAATATATCTAGTTCCACTAATTTTAGGGTGGACAACTCATTTCTGAGGTTTTTGGGTGGCGACAGGGTCATTTAGAGGTCATTTTGGGTGGTAATGGGGTCATTTAGAGGTAAAAATATGCAAGTTATGGTAAAAAGTGGGTTACGGAGTCACCCCTGGCAATATCATGGTAATATCATTACACTGAGGAGCTGTGCTCCTACGCGAGTCGAAAGGATTGACGCGACAAAAGACGGGAATTCGTCCGAGCTCCTTTATTGGTAAAACGAAAACTCGGGTACTCTCCAAAGCCCGTTTATCGGGCAGCAATATATATAAGCACAATCAAACACGTCATGCCGGAAGCCACGCCTCCCAAGCCGGGCGCGGCATGCCGATCGGGGCGTTTGCCCGGGAAAGGCGAGTCTGGGCATGCCCGGGCAGCCTGGGCGAGCCCGGGAAAGGCGAGTCTGGGCATGCCCGGGCGGCCTGGGCGGGCCCGGTACAGTGATCGCTCCCTGGTTGCGTCATCGGCAGGTGTAAGGCGATTGTGTATGCTCAGCGGCAACCGCTACACGCGCCCCCCCAGAATCGACTTGCACCGGCAGGGTCAATTTAAGGGGGGTCCTGATGACCCGGCCGAAGCGACCCCTGGAGGGTCGTGGGGGGGGGGGGTCCGGTGTGGTGGTGGGTGGTCGAGCGGGGGGAACCGTGGACGGGGGCAGCCTCGCCGCGGAGGAAGGGCCAACCGTGGTGGTTGGTCGACGTCCAAGTGCGCCGGCTTGAGGCGGTCCACCGAAATCCGGTCCGACCTGCCGCCGACGTCGACGACGAAGGACTTGTCGTCCCGTCGCAGGACCCGGAAGGGCCCGTCGTACGGCGGCCGGATGGCCCCCGGTGTGCGTCATGACACACAAAAATGTACTCCGCTGTGCGAAGCGCTGGGGGGACGTAGGACTGGGGGCCACCGTGGCGGGACGTTGGCACGGGGGCAAACCGTCGGGCGGCCTCCTGGAGGTCCGAGCGCTGGCGAGCCGCGGACCAGGGACTGGTAGCGTCGGGCACGAACTCGCCCGGGATGCGTAGCGGCTGGCTATAGACGAGCGCGGCGGTGGACGCCTGGAGGTCCTCCTTGGGGGCCGTGCGGAGGCCCAAAAGGACCCAGGGCAGCCGGTCGGCCCAACCGCCGTCCTGAAGGCCGGCCATGAGCGCGGGCCTTCATGGAGCGGTGAAAACGCTCACACAACCCGTTGGCTTGGGGGTGGTAGGCCGTGGTACGGTGGGGCTTGACCCCCAGGTTGCGGGCGACCGCGCCCCAAAGCTCGGAGGTGAACTGCGGACCGCGGTCCGAAGAGATGTCTGCCGGTGCACCGAAACGGGCGACCCAGGTGGCGATGAAAGCCTGCGCTACGTCGGCGGTTGTGGTGGAAGCGAGGGGAACGGCCTCCGGCCACCTGGTGGTCCTGTCCACCATGGTGAGCAGGTGTGTGAAACCTCGTGATGGGGGAAGGGGGCCCACCAGGTCCACGTTGATGTGGTCGAAACGCCATTCGGGCACGGTGAAAGGTGCCAGCGGGGCCTGGATGTGGCGGTGGAACTTTGCCCGCTGGCAGGCCGTGCAGGCATTGGCCCAGTCGCGGACGTCCCGTCGAAGTCCATGCCAGATGAAACGCGCCGACACCAGCTTCTGGGAAACTTTCCGGCCCGGGTGAGAAAGGCCGTGGAGGGAGGCGAAAATGCGGCGCTGCCAGGTAACGGGCACGACGGGGCGAGGCTGGCCTTGGGAGATGCTCACTGGATGTGGCGGTGGACCTTGGCCCGCTGGCAGGCCGTGCAGGCATTGGCCTAGTCGCGGACGTCCCGTCGAAGTCCGTGCCAGATGAAACGCGCCGACACCAGCTTCTGGGAAGCTTTCCGGCCCGGGTGAGAAAGGCCGTGGAGGGAGGCGAAAATGCGGCGCTGCCAGGTAACGGGCATGACGGGGCGAGGCTGGCCTTGGGAGACGTCGCAAAGCAGGACAGTGTCTGCGAAGGGGACGTCGGCCAGGCGGAGGCCCATGTCCGCCGCCCGGAGGGCTTGCACCGTGGTGTCGGCGGTCTGGTCGGCAGCCATAAGCGCGAAGTCCACGCCCAGGTGGACCGCATTCGCGCTGGCCCGAGAAAGACAGTCGGCCACGGCGTTGTCTTTTCCGGCGACGTGCCGGATGTCCGTGGTAAACTCCGACACGGTGGAGAGGTGGCGCTGCTGGCGGGCCGACCACAGCTCCGTGACTTTGGCCATCGCGTAAAAAAACGGCTTGTGGTCGACGAAAGCCGTGAACGGGCGGCCCTCCACGAGGTGGCGGAAGTGGCGAACAGCCAGGTATAGACCGAGGAGCTCGCGGTCAAATGTGCTATATTTTAGCTCGTTCGGCCGGAGTTGCCGGCTAAAAAAAGTGAGTGGCTGCCAAACCCCGTTCACCCATTGTTCATGTACGGCGCCCACCGCGTAGTCGGAGGCGTCCGTAGTGAGGGAGATGGGAGCGTCGAGCACCGGGTGAGCAAGCAGCGTTGCGTCGGTGAGGGCCAGCTTTGCGCCTGTGAATGCCGCGTCCATGTCTGCGGACCAGACGACGTCATGCTTGGCCGGCTTGCCCCGGAGGGCTTCGTAAAGGGGCCGCATCAGCTGAGCAGCGCGGGGCACGAAACGGTGATAAAAATTCACCATGCCGAGGAACTCCTGCAGGGCCTTGATGGAGCGGGGACGCGGGAACTTGGTGATGGCCTCGATCTTGGTTGGCAGCGGCACGGCCACGTTCTTGGTGATGTGGTGGCCCAAAAAGTCAACGGCCGTCGTGCCGAAGTGGCATTTGGCCAGGTTGACGAATAAGCCGTGCTCGCTGAGGCGTCCGAACAGTGTTCGGAGGTGGAGGAGGTGCTCGGCCCGGGACGTGCTGGCCCGGGTTGGTCCAAGGGAGAGGGCCCGGGGGGAGGAGGCATGGGAAGGGGGGGGGGAGGGAGAAGTATAAAGCACAAGGACACCAAGGACTTCCAGGACAGAAGTTGGTATTTCAAAAAGGGGAATTGGGGTGAAATTAGCGGGGGTAGAAAAGATCAAGGTTTTGGATGGGGGAAGATAAGGGATGGTGGTGAACAGCTGTTTTAAAGACTTGGAGGGTGGAGTGGGATTGAAGAGAGTGAGGGAGTTTGTTCCAGAGGCGGGAGAAAAGAGGAATGAAGGAGTGAAGGTGAGCAGAGAGTCTTGATTTTGGCAGTTTAACCAAAAGAGGGTTGCAGGCAGATCTTGTGCGACCTGTAGGAATATTTGCGGGACAGAGCCCAGAGAGAGCTGGGGGGGGCAAGGCCAGAGAGGAGTCGGTAGAAGACGGAAAGACCACCAACCTGCCTGCGGTGAGTGAGTGAGAGGCCCTTGGAGTTAGCTTCATCGCGGGAGATTCCAATGATTCTGAATGCTTTGGTTTCAACAGCGCGAAGGCGAGCTAGGTGTGAGGCAGGAGCACCAGCCCAGAGGGGAGAGCAGTATTCCATTGAGCTGCGGATGAAAGCCTTGTCTGTGGTGAGGAGCTCAGGTGTGCCAAGGAAGGACTTCGCACGACGGAGGATGCCCAGTCGGCGACTGGCTTTGGAGGCCAGATTTGAAATGTGGTTTTTCCAGGAAAGATCATGGCAGATAGTGAGACCCAAAAGCTTGAGTGACAGAACTTCTTGGAGAGGATTATTCAGAAAGTGGATGGGAGGGTTGTCCAGTCGGGCTTTTCGGAGAGACATCGTAAGAGTGTGAGATTTGTCAGGATTGAAAGACATGTTCCACTTGTTTGCCCAGTCTGTGATTTTGTCAAGGTCTGCAGAGAGTGAGGAGGCTGCAGACTGCCGATCTGAGGGACGAAGAATGGAGCGACAGAGAGTAGAGTCGTCAGCAAAGAGATAGAGAGGATTTTCAAGAGAGTCAGAGAGATCATTGATGAAGACCAGAAAAAGCACAGGGCCCAGAACACTGCCTTGGGGAACTCCAGCCTGAACAGGAAGAGGAGATGAGAGAAACCCATTCAGGGCCACATGTTGACTACGACTAGAGAGGAAGTCCGCCAGCCATGCGTGGAGATTTCCATGGATACCAAAAGAGGAGAGTTTGGTGAGCAGAGCGGGGTGCCAGACTGCATCGAAGGCACGTGATATGTCAGGGGAGACTGCTCTAATTTCCTGTTTGGCATTGAGGACCTCCATCCATTGTTGAGAAAGCAGAAGCAGCATGTCCAGAGTGGAGTGTCCAGGTCTGAAACCAAATTGATGATCAGAGATCAAGCCATTGGAGAAGAGGAAAGATTTCATATCTGAAGCAATGATGGATTCCATGACCTTGCTGATAATTGGGAGAAGGCTGATTGGTCTGTAGTTGCTGGGATCTGTTTTTGCACCTTTTTTGTGCAAAGCGGTGATGTTGGCAGATTTCCAAGCAGATGGAAGATGACCTTGAGCAAAAAAGAGGGTGAAGAGAACAGAGAGAGGGAGTGAAAGAGCGGAAGAACATGATTTTAGGACCCGTCCCGTTTTAGGACACAGAGTCCAGGAGCAGCTGGGTACGACTGGGTACGGTGGGTACAGAGAGGGATGGGTTTGGGACACAAGATTTAGAGGCAAACACAGAGTTGAGGCATTCGGCTTTTTCACGTGCGGAGTCAGCCGTGTGGCCATTTAAGGTGAGGGAGGGGATGGAGGGGGAACAAACACCAGAAACAGATTTTACCAGACGCCACCAGGATTTGGAAGAGGGAGACAGATAAGAGAGTTCGGTCCTGAGGACGGAGAGATATTGTTTCCTGGCTCTCCTGAGGGTGGACACACACTTGTTTCGGGCTTTGTGAAAGGAAATGAGATTTCCTTCCGTTGGATTTGCTTTCCAGGAGGCGAAAGCAAGTTGTTTCTGGGCAATAGCCTCACCACAAGATTCCGTGTACCATGGACGGGAGGAAGGGTATGACAACTGAAGACGAGAAGGGATAAAACTGTGCATGAGAGAGAGCAATTTACTTTGGAAGAATTCCCAGGATGAGTTGATGTCAGAGGCAGTAGAGATGGGAGACCAGTCCAGATTCTGTCTGTCGTTCTGTCTCGTTCTGTCTCGTTCTGTCTCGTTCTGTCTCGTTCTGACTCGTTCTGTCTCGTTCTGTCTCATTCTCTCTCGTTCTGTCTCGTTCTGTCTCGTTCTGTCTCGTTCTGTCTCGTTCTCTCTCGTTCTGTCTCGTTCTGCCTCGTTCTGTCTCGTTCTCTCTCGTTCTGTCTCGTTCTGTCTCGTTCTGTCTCGTTCTCTCTCGTTCTCTCTCGTTCTGTCTCGTTCTCTCTCGTTCTGTCTCATTCTGTCTCGTTCTCTCTCGTTCTCTCTCGTTCTCTCTCGTTCTGTCTCGTTCTGTCTCGTTCTCTCTCATTCTCTCTCATTCTCTCTCATTCTCTCTCATTCTCTCTCGTTCTGTCTCGTTCTGTCTCGTTCTGTCTCGTTCTGTCTCGTTCTGTCTCGTTCTGTCTCGTTCTCTCTCGTTCTCTCTCGTTCTCTCTCGTTCTGTGTCTCTGTCTCGTTCTCTCTCGTTCTGTGTCTCTGTCTCGTTCTGTCTCGTTCTGTCTCGTTCTGTCTCGTTCTGTCTCGTTCTGTCTTGTTCTGTCTCGTTCTCTCATTCTGGCTCGTTCTCTCTCGTTCTGTCTCGTTCTCTCTCGTTCCGTCTCGTTCTCTCTCGTTCTCTCTCGTTCTGTCTCGTTCTCTCTCATTCTCTCATTCTGGCTCGTTCTCTCTCGTTCTGTCTCGTTCTCTCTCGTTCTGTCTCGTTCTCTCTCGTTCTCTCTCGTTCTGTCTCGTTCTCTCTCGTTCTCTCTCGTTCTCTCTCGTTCTCTCTCGTTCTGTGTCTCTGTCTCGTTCTGTCTCGTTCTGTCTCGTTCTTTCTCGTTCTGTCTCGTTCTGTCTCGTTCTCTCTCGTTCTGTCTCGTTCTGTCTCGTTCTCTCTCGTTCTCTCTCGTTCTGTGTCTCTGTCTAATTCTGTCTCATTCTGTCTCGTTCTGTCTCGTTCTGGCTCGTTCTGGCTCGTTCTGTCTCGTTCTCTCTCGTTCTGTCTCGTTCTGTCTCGTTCTGTCTCGTTCTGTCTCGTTCTGTCTCGGTCTGTCTCGTTCTGTCTCGTTCTCGCTCGTTCTGTCTCGTTCTGTCTCGTTCTGTCTCGTTCTGTGTCTCTGTCTCGTTCTCTCTCGTTTTCTCTCGTTCTGTCTCGTTCTGTGTCTCTGTCTCGTTCTGTCTCGTTCTGTCTCGTTCTGTCTCGTTCTGTCTCGTTCGTTCATTCTCTCTCTCTCTGTCTGTCTGTCTGTCTGTCTCTGTGTCTCTCTCTCTCTCTCTCTCTGTGTCTCTCTGTGTCTCTGTCTCTCTCTCTCCGGTGATTTACCCGAGGTCATTTTTCCATCTGCTTTGAAATCAATAAACATCACCATCATTGTATTGCATGCAAAAATGATTCCCTTAACTACAGACCTATAATGAAATGGAAAAACCAAATACTGCATTGGAGTCATCAGAATGAACCGGAAGAAGTAAAGAGCAAAGATGGAGTCATCAGGAGGAACCTGGATAGGATTCGGGTTTCAGCTGCTACTCCTCAACCCTCAAGCCCATCCAGATCCAGGTGCAGCCAAGTGAACCTTCCAGAAAATTTTCTACAAGAATTAACTTCTCCTAAGACAGACAGTTACAATTCACTTTTTTTTTTTTTTTTTTTTTTTTGTATACTCAATCGAGGCTCGTGAAAGAGCTAACATTTACTTCACAAACAAATCGACCAGACAAACAAAATACACAAAAAGAGGGAGCGGAAGACAAGATGGGTAGAAAAGGGGAAGCACACAAACACAACATCCGAGAGCAGGGAGATGTCTGGAAGGGAGAGGACCCGGGGGGAAGAGGCATGGGAAGGGGGGGGGGGGGGGGGGGAGAAGTATAAAGCACAAGGACACCAAGGACTTCCAGGACAGAAGTTGGTATTTAAAAAAGTGGATTTGGGTGAAATTAGCGGGGGTAGAAAAGATCAAGGTTTTGGATGGGGGAAGATAAGAGATGGTGGTGAACAGCTGTTTTTAAGACTTGGAGGGTGGAGTGGGATTGAAGAGAGTGAGGGAGTTTGTTCCAGAGGCGGGAGAAAAGAGGAATGAAGGAGTGAAGGTGAGCAGAGAGTCTTGATTTTGGCAGTTTAACCAAAAGAGGGTTGCAGGCAGATCTTGTGCGACCTGTAGGAATATTTGCGGGACAGCGGGATTTGTGGGACTTCTCCTAAGACAGTTATTACAAGCGACCAGAGGTCCATCAGCGTGGAAGCACAGTCCACACAACATCAGGATATGGTACATAAGTGATGTATCTGGAAATACAGCAAGAAGTGCAGGCCTGGTCCCTACCTGGCCTTTCCCACGGCGGTCCCAGCCGGCGACGATCATACCCGCCACCATATCCTCACGGTGAGAGTAGCAGTGCTGATTGAACATTTGCGCGGCAACACGCACGGATGGAGATTCACCCATCTGGGCACTGCACCAGGACACAGGAGAACGACATTATCAGCCATATTTGATTTGGCATAAACAGAGTGGAACATCATATGCATTGCATCTTGGTGCTACAGTGTGCGCAAATGTGTGCGACAAGAACGAATCGATTCGATTTTGGTGAAGATCTGCATATGACTTCGGATACGAGAGTTATTACTTGCAAAATCGAAGATTTTTCAAGTATATTGGTCGGTTGCGTTTGTGGTTCTCTGTCTGTCTGTCTGTCTGTCTGTCTGTCTGTCTGTCACCGGCCTACAGGACACAATTCTAAATCGATCATCACGAAACTTCACCAAGCTGTATAGGTCGTCACAATTGAGAAGCCTATTGATTTTGAGGTCAAAGGTCAAAGGTCATCTGCAGGTCAAATTTATAAAATCACCATTTTTAATCCGATTGACTTGAAAATTGAATAGCATTTGTATATTGAGTCACTAAATTGGGAAATGAAGTATTTTGAGGCCAAAAAGTCAAAGGTCAACTCAAGGTCAACTATTAAAAATCATCAATTTTCATCTGAAAAGCTGCCAATTTTCAACCAATTGACTTGAAAATTGAACAGCATCTGCATATCGAGTCACTAAATTGGGAAACATACTATTTTTAAGGTCAAAAGGTCAAAGGTCAACTCAAGGTAAAACTTCCACAATCATCACTTTACATCTGAAAAACCGTCAATTTTCATCCAATTTACTTGAAAATTGAACAATATTTGCATATTTCCTCACCTCACAAGAACAATGCTTTCGTCTTGCTCACCAAATCTATTCATTCCAAAAAATATATAAAATACCATCTCTTACAGTTCCTCCTTTCTACATTCCCTAAACTATCCAGAACTCCACCCCTCCTTCAGTGTCCTCAAACGTATTTTTGACTCGAAGGTCTCAAACTCATTTTGCAAAAAATGTTCGTTTCCCATGAATCGTACACTTTTCAAAATCCAATCTCACCCCTCCCCTCCAAATCCTCCCCATCACCCATCCCTTTAAAATCTCCCCCCTTGCCCCTTCCCTCCCCTCCCTCCTAAACTCCCCCCACACCCCTCCCCTCCGAGACTCTCCCTCGCTCCTCCCCTCCTAGACTCCCCTCTCACCCCTCCTCCTCAAAGCATCCTCCCTGCTTCTTCCCCCTTCCAACTTTCACCTTCATCTCCCCCAACCTTCTGCCTCACTCTTCCCCCTCCTCAAATAACACCTCACTGTGCCTCACCCAATCTCCATCAAACCTTTTGTCCGCCCCATTCTTCCCTTTCTCCAAGCTATTCTGAAATCTCTGAAATCTCTGACACACCTTCAACAGCTCTCCCTACCTCTTCCTCCTCTTCCACATCTTACCCTACCCCTCCCCCCCCCCTGTTCTGGACCCGATGCTCCCCCTTCCTCTTCATTAACGGTATGGACCTCAAACATCCGGGGCCTTCGCTCAAACTTGACTGACCTCTCCATACAGGTTGCTTCTGACAAACCAGATGTGATCTGCTTAACAGAAACTTTCCTCCTTCATGATGTCTCTGATGCCTTGGTATCTCTCCCAGGTTACTCCCTCCTCCGGTATGATAGACCTGAGCCTCGTCCTGGAGGTGGGGTTGCTATCTTTATAAAAATCTCTCTTCCTCACTCGCCCTCCACTGCCCTCTCTCCACCTCACCCCCAGGAATACCTTTGGCTGCGGCTTCCCCTTCGCTCCCAACTTTTGTTCATATGTGTGTTGTACCGTCCACCAAACAGCGATGACTCCATCTACATCTCACTGTCTGATAATATGGACCAACTTCTATCTACCCATCCCAACTCTCTCTTCCTCATATGTGGTGATTTCAATTGTCACCATGCCAGTTGGCTGGGTGTGGGTACCTCTCTCACCAGCCATGGCTCTTCAGCAAAGGACTTCTGCGACTCACTGGGACTGACACAATCTGTCAATTTCCCGACCCGGATCTCAGTCAACGGAGCATCTTCTCTTCTGGATTTGGTTATGACAAACTTCCCTGAAAATGTCTGCTGCTCTTCTTCTGCTCCAATCGGCTCATTGATCATGTGCTTGTCAAAGTGGACATCTCTCTGACCATTCTCAGAGAGCCTCCTCAGCGTCGACGAGTCTGGCATTTCACTGAGGCCAACTGGCACGGTCTTCAAGCAGCCATCAATCATCTGGACTGGTCTCCCATCTCTACCGCCTCTGACATCAACTCATCCTGGGAATTCTTTCAAAGTAAATTGCTCTCTCTCATGCACAGATTTATCCCATCTCGTCTTCAGTTGTCATACCCTTCCTCCCGTCCATGGTACACGGAATCTTGTGGTGAGGCTGTTGCCCTGAAACAACTTGCTTTCGTCTCCTGGAAAGCAAATCCAGCGGAAGGAAATCTCATTTCCTTTCACAAAGCCCGAAACAAGTGTGTGTCCACCCTCAGGAGAGCCAGGAAACAATATCTCACCATTCTCAAGACCGAACTCTCTTATCTGTCTCCCTCTTCCAAATCCTGGTGGCATCTGGTCAAATCTGTTTCTGGTGTTTGTTCCCCCTCCATCCCCTCCCTCACCTCAAACGGCTTAACGGCTGACTCCGCACGTGAAAAAGCTGAATGCCTCAACTCTGTGTTTGCCTCTAAATCTTGTGTCCCAAACCCATCCCTCTCTGTACCCACCGTACCCAGTCGTACCCAGCTGCTCCTGGACTCTGTGTCCTTTCCTCCTGACAAGGTGGAAAAGTTTCTGTCAACCCTCGACTCTGATTCTGCAACTGGTCCTGACGGCATCAGCCCACGGGTCCTAAAATCATGTTCTTCTGCTCTTTCACTCCCTCTTTCTGTTCTCTTCACCCTCTCTTTTGCTCAAGGTCATCTGCCATCTGCTTGGAAATCAGCCAACATCACCGCTTTGCACAAAAAAGGTGCAAAAACAGATCCCAGCAACTACAGACCAATCAGCCTTCTCCCAATTATCAGCAAAGTCAGGGAATCCATCATTGCTTCAGATATGAAATTTTTCCTCTTCTCCAATGGCTTGATCTCTGATCATCAATTTGGTTTCAGACCTGGTCACTCTACTCTGGACATGCTGCTTCTGCTTTCTCAACAATGGATGGAGGTCCTCAACGCCAAACAGGAAATTAGAGCTGTCTCCCTTGACATTTCACGTGCCTTCGATATGGTCTGGCACCGTGCTCTGCTCACCAAACTCTCCTCCTTTGGTATCCATGGAAATCTCCACGCATGGCTGGCGGACTTCCTCTCTGGTCGTAGTCAACGTGTGGCCCTGAATGGGTTTCTCTCATCTCCTCTTCCTGTTCAGGCTGGAGTTCCCCAAGGTAGTGTTCTGGGCCCTGTGCTTTTTCTGGTCTTCATCAATGATCTCTCTGACTCTCTTGAAAATCCTCTCTATCTCTTTGCTGACGACTCTACTCTCTGTCGCTCCATTCCTCATCCCTCAGATCGGCAGTCTGCAGCCTCCTCACTCTCTGCAGACCTGGACAAAATCACAGACTGGTCAAACAAATGGAACATGTCTTTCAATCCTGATAAATCTCACACTCTTACGATGTCTCTCCAAAAAGACCGACTGGAAAACCCTCCCATCCACTTTCTGAACAATCCTCTCCAAGAAGTTCTGTCACTCAAGCTTTTGGGTCTCACTATTTGCCATGATCTTTCCTGGGAAAACCACATTTCAAATCTGGCCTCCAAAGCCAGTCGCCGACTGGGCATCCTCCGTCGTGCGAAGTCCTTCCTTGGCACACCTGAGCTCCTCACCACATACAAGGCTTTCATCCGCAGCTCTATGGAATACTGCTCTCCCCTCTGGTCTGGTGCTCCTGCCTCACACCTAGCCCGTCTGCACACTGTTGAAACCAAAGCGTTCAGAATCATTGGAATCTCCCGCGATGAAGCTAACTCCAAGGGCCTTTCACTCACTCACCGCAGGCAGGTTTGGTGGTCTTTCCATCTTCTACCGACTCCTCTCTGGCCTTGCCCCCCCAGCCCTCTCTGGGCTCTGTCCCCCAAATATTCCTACAGGTCGCACAAGATCTGCCTGCAACCCTCTTATGGTTAAACTGCCAAAATCAAGACTTTCTGCTCACCTTCACTCCTTCATTCCTCTTTTCTCCCGCCTCTGGAACAAACTCCCTCACTCTCTTCAATCCCACTGCACCCTCCAGGTCTTTAAAACAGCTGTTCACCACCATCTCTTATCCTCCCCCATCCAAAACCTTGATCTTTTCTACCCCCGCTAATTTCGGGTCCCCTTGTGTTTTATACCTCTCCCCCCCCGCCCTCCCCCTCCCACGCCTCCTGCCCCCAAGCCCTCTCCCTCCCACACTTCTCTCTGCTCTCAAATGTTGTGGTTGTGTTTTATACCTCTCCCCCCCGCCCTCCCCCTCCCACGCCTCCTGCCCCCAAGCCCTCTCCCTCCCACACTTCTCTCTGCTCTCAAATGTTGTGGTTGTGGTTGTGTCTGTTATGCTTCCCCTTCTCTCCCCATCTTGTCTTCCGCTCCCTCTTTTTGTGTGTTTTGTTTGTCTGGTTGATTTGTTTGTGAAATAAATGTTAGCTCTTTCACGAGCCTCGATTCAGTATACAAAAAAAAAAAAAAAAAAAAACTGAATTGGGAAACCAACTATTTTTGAGGTCAAAAGGTCAAAGGTCAACTCTAGGTCAAACTTCCAAAATCATTAATTTTCATCTGAAAACCCATCAATTTTCATCTGATTGACAAAAATAGAACAGCATTTGTGTATTGCCTCACTGAATTGAGAAACCAACTATTTTTGAGGCCAAAAGGTCAAAGGTCAACTCAAGTACAAACTTCTAAAATCATCATTTTTCATCTGAAAAATCATCACTTTTCATCCTGTTGACCCAAGCTTTGATCAAGATCGTAAATTTTAATCTTCATGAAATGGACAATTTGCTGTGTCAATGGAAACTTTGTGGTGGGGGGGGGGGGGGGGGGGCGGATTTTGCAAGTATCGTGCTCCGCATGACGTCTTCTTTTTTAATGTTAAAGTGATTCTTCACCATTGAGGGATCGGGTGAAAAGCGATATGTAACATGATACAGTATTTTAAAAAGTTATGGATGAGTTGTGACTAAACTGGGTGGACGAGTTCAGTATACGACAAGAACAAGCTGATTCGATTTTGGTTCAGGTCCGAATCCAGATCCGGCCTATCAGTGGGATACAAATAAGCTGTTCAGCAGATTATTTGTTGGTGGAGAAGCAGCTTATCTAGTTTATATCTCGAATGCTTTTTACAAATGATGAACTTGTTTGTGGAGAAGGTTCAAGACCATCAACATTGGTTTCAAATTAAAGGAGATTTTCACCGCCCCTTCCACAACCTGTCACAGACGCTCATCGACGACGACGGTCATCCCACTTTCCTTGGACAGGACTGGCACGCTGTTTTCCTGCCTAAAATGCGGTACTTAAGAGGCCTGGCGTTCTCTTAAAAAAACACAAAAGACAGATTACAAAGGTAATAACATTAAATAGGACTTTGAAGGGATGGAGGTTTTTATAAACACACATTAGGAAGGTTAGATGATGTCTGCTTATGTATAAAACCACGCACATCTAATATCACGACGACCTGACCTCACGCTTATTCTATTAAATTCACTATGGAAAACAACTAAACTATTCCATGCAATGTTATCCCACAGAAGTCATTTCCACATGAGTACCATTATTGCACCTGAATATGTTTGCCTTCAATAAAAGCATTTCAAAGATACTTTTTTGGCAAAAGTATCTTTTTGCTGCCCAGCTTACCAGTGTAAATGAATGAAAAAATGTTACACACACATGTGCATCGATGCATGAGAGCATGTGCATCGATGCATCGATGCATGATGCATGAGATGCATCGATGCATCGACTGTACGTACTACCTGAGAAACTGGTTTGATGGCACTTTCAAATTTGGCACTCATTGCATAAACCACACCTCTGGTTCTGCAGGTTAGCACTTGAAAATAACCTTTACAGATAAGGCTCGATTGTGCCATCCTTTACAGATAATATGACAATTTATCAACACATTGTTGTGCATCCCCCATCTGTGTGTAATCCCTTCTACGTGCTGTAGCCAATTATATGCACATACACTGTCATTGGGAGGAAGAGGTTAATTGTGTACAGTACATGATGACATAGTAGTGAGGTGTACAGGCTGGCACGTTAGGGGTAGTGAGTTCAAATCGAGTTAAAAGTAATTTGGATTCTAATCTCACTGGAAAATGAAGTACAAGATGTAATAACATCCATGTTTGGAATTGTTGATTAAAAACCAGCTGGCTCATTCAAGACTTGGAGTTAGGAGGTAATCTTGGAGTTAGGAGGTAATCTTGGAGTTAGGAGGTAATCTTGGAGT
Organism: Myxine glutinosa; assembly: GCF_964187855.1. NCBI lineage: Eukaryota > Metazoa > Chordata > Myxini > Myxiniformes > Myxinidae > Myxine > Myxine glutinosa. The sequence continues at coordinate 33,441,867 of NC_136264.1, read as the reverse complement.
TAGGAGGTAATCTGCCGACCCCACCAGTTTAGTTCCACATTATTTTATTAGTTTATTAATTCCACATTATTTTATTAGTTTATTAATTCCACATTATTTTATTAGTTTATTAATGCCACATTATTTTATTAGTTTATTAATTCCACATTATTTTATTAGTTTATTAATTCCACATTATTTTATTAGTTTATTAATTCCACATTATTTTATTAGTTTATTAATTCTACATTATTTTATTAGTTTATTAATTCCACATTATTTTATTAGTTTATTAATTCTACATTATTTTATTAGTTTATTAATTTCACATTATTTTATTCGTTTATTAATTCCACATTATTTTATTAGTTTATTAATTCCACATTACTTTATTAGTTTATTAATTCCACATTATTTTATTAGTTTATTCATTCCACATTATTTTATTAGTTTATTAATTCCACATTACTTTATTAGTTTATTAATTCCACATTACTTTATTAGTTTATTAATTCTACATTATTTTATTAGTTTATTAATTCCACATTATTTTATTCGTTTATTAATTCCACATTATTTTATTAGTTTATTAATTCCACATTACTTTATTAGTTTATAAATTCCACATTACTTTATTAGTTTATTAATTCCACATTACTTTATTAGTTTATTAATTCCACATTACTTTATTAGTTTATTAATTCCACATTAATTTATTAGTTTATTAATTCCACATTATTTTATTAGTTTATTAATTCCACATTATTTTATTCGTTTATTAATTCCACATTATTTTATTAGTTTATTAATTCCACATTATTTTATTAGTTTATTAACTCCACATTACTTTATTAGTTTATTAATTCTACATTATTTTATTAGTTTATTAGTTCCACATTACTTTATTAGTTTATTAATTCCACATTATTTTATTAGTTTATTAACTCCACATTATTTTATTAGTTTATTAATTCTACATTATTTTATTAGTTTATTAATTCCACATTATTTTATTAGTTTATTAATTCCACATTACTTTATTAGTATATTAATTCCACATTATTTTATTAGTTTATTAATTCCACATTATTTTATTAGTTTATTAATTCTACATTATTTTATTAGTTTATTAATTCCACATCACTTTATTAGTTTATTAATTCCACATTACTTTATTAGTTTATTAATTCTACATTATTTTATTAGTTTATTAATTCCACATTACTTTATTAGTTTATTAATTCTACATTATTTTATTAGTTTATTAATTCCACATTACTTTATTAGTTTATTAATTCCACATTATTTTATTAGTTTATTAATTCCACATTATTTTATTAGTTTATTAATTCCACATTACTTTATTAGTTTATTAATTCCACATTACTTTATTAGTATATTAATTCCACATTACTTTATTAGTTTATTGATTCCACATTACTTTATTAGTTTATTGATTCCACATTACTTTATTAGTTTATTAATTCCACATTACTTTATTAGTTTATTAATTCCACATTACTTTATTAGTTTATTAATTCCACATTACTTTATTAGTTTATTAATTCCACATTACTTTATTAGTTTATTGATTCCACATTACTTTATTAGTTTATTGATTCCACATTACTTTATTAGTATATTAATTCCACATTATTTTATTCGTTTATTAATTCCACATTATTTTATTAGTTTATTAACTCCACATTATTTTATTAGTTTATAAATTCCACATTATTTTATTAGTTTATTAATTCCACATTATTTTATTAGTTTATTAATTCCACATTATTTTATTCGTTTATTAATTCCACATTATTTTATTAGTTTATTAATTCCACATTATTTTATTAGTTTATTAATTCCACATTCTTTTATTAGTTTATTAATTCCACATTATTTTATTAGTTTATTAACTCCACATTATTTTATTAGTTTATTAATCCCACATTATTTTATTCGTTTATTAATTCCACATTATTTTATTAGTTTATTCATTCCACATTATTTTATTAGTTTATTAATTCCACATTATTTTATTAGTTTATTAATTCCACATTATTTTATTAGTTTATTAATTCCACATTATTTTATTAGTTTATTAATTCCACATTATTTTATTAGTTTATTAATTCCACATTACCCCTGCACAGCAGAAGACGAGGTTTTGCAATCGTGTGTCCGTGTGTGTGTGTGTGTGTGTGTGTGTGTGTGTGTGTGTGTGTGTGTGTGTGTGTGTGTGTGTGTGTGTGTGTGTGTGTGTGTGTGTGTGTGTGTGTGTGTGTCCGGGCTGTAACCTTTTTTTTTTTTTTTTACCATTTGAGCTATTGTGATCAAGTTTTCACCAAAGCTTTATTATCATAATATGGAGAAGGCAAATTGATAATTTTGTCAAAAGGTCAACAGGTCAAAGGTCAGCACCACATGAAATCATAAATTTTCATCCAATCAAACTTAAATTTAAATTTACCATTTGAGTTTTGTCATCAAATTTTTAACAAAGCTTTATTATGAGAATATGGAGATGGCAAATTAATAATTTGGTCAAAAGGTCAAAATCACATAAAATCGGCAATTTTCATCTGAACTGAAATGTTAAGAATTTGCATATTAGGTCACTGAATTGGTTCACCATTCAAAAAGCTACAAGCTGATTGTTGGTTTTTTCAGATCAAAAGGTCACAGGTCAAGGTTGTGTAAAATCACCAATTTTCACACGATTGACCTGAAATTTAAAGAATTTGCATATCGGGTCACTGAATTGGTTCACCATTCAAAAGGTAGGAGGTGATTGCTTTTTTAGATCAAAAGGTCAAAGGTCAAGGTTGCATAAAATCATCCATTTTCGTCCAAATGACCTGAAATTTATTAATTTGCATATTGGGTCACATAATTGGTTCACCAATCAAAAGCTATGAGCTGATTATGTTTTTTAGATATAAAGCTCAAAAGTCAAGACTGCATAAAATCATCAATTTCCATTTTATATATATTTATAACTGTTTTCGTTCGTTTGCACATATGGAAGAAGAAGAAGACGTCTGAATACAAACGGACGCAGACGGGCTATGCATTCTCAGATGCTTTCTAGTTTTACGCCAAGAACGATAGTGGAGTTCGTCCTTGAAATACAAGCAGGACAAAGACATTAGTGAAACAGCTAACTTCAATGTGAATTACAGGTTTTTAGTCACAATGGACGTGTTGACATTCATTGCCATACATATGAGAATATGGCTTGTGATGCTGGGATCCCCTATTCAAATCCCATATACTGTGAAGATTTGTCCCGAGTTTCCTCCTATCTTTAATTTCCAAGTAAAAGTCGATTGATATCTCACAATAGCTTACTCTAAATGTGTCTCCTGTATATACAAACCTCTATGTGTCTCCTGTACATACAAACCTCTCCATGAGCCTTGGGTCCATGTTTAACTAAAACGCAAGGCCAGGTCAATGTGAACTTTTGACAGCCTACAAGGCCTTAAGTCACAGCTTGATGAGGTGCCACTCCCCCTTTGAGCTGGTGCCCCTGCCTCACACCTTGACCCTCTTGATGTCCTGGAAAGCAAGGCTATCAAAATAATTGGGATCTCCCGTGACGAAGCTGAGTGTCGAGTTCCGTTACTCTCACATCCAACACAGGTTGGTGGCCTCTGTATTCTACCACAACCCTTTTGGTCTTCAACCGTCTGCCCTCTCTTGGCTCCCACCAGGATTATGCAAGGCACACATGGTCTGCTGGTAATCCTTCTCCTTTTAAACTCCCAAAATCCAGGCTCACTTTCCCTTCCCCTTTCTGGTAATCAGATTACCCCCTATCTGCTGTCTCCCTTAGCTCCAAGATTTGTGTCATCTATAAATTTGGAAAACCTACTCCCAACCTTTGTCCAAATCTTTGATATAAATTATGAATAACAACATCCCTAGAACCGATCTCTGCAGACCCCCACTACTTAATCCTCCCAGCCAGGGACCCCCACGTTCACCATCACTCTTTACTTCCTGTCACTAAGCCAGTTTACAATCCAGTTAGCTACTCCATCAATCCACTGCACACGTCCATACCTTAGCCAACAGCCTTCCATGTGGTACCTTATGAAAAGCTTTCTGAAAATCCAGATAAACTACGTCAACTGCACTCCGCCATCAACCCGGTCAGAAACTCCACTCTTGTAGTCAACAAATGACTCTCAATGGTATCCTCTCATCTCCTCTGCCTGGAGTACTACTCTCCCCTTTGTGCAGGCGCCCCCACCTCACAACTTCCACATCATTATGTCGTGGAGTCCAAGGGCCTCAAAATCATTGAGATCTCTCGCACGCTTTCTGCGACTAAACCATTTATGGTGGAACTCCCAAAATCCAGACTCGATGCTCTGCTCCACTCATTTGTTTCTCTTCTCTCTTGCTTGTAAATCAAGTTGGACCAATAGATCTTATTATTCCCTCCAAGACCTCAATATTTCAAAGATGGCTATTCAACTCCTCCTCAGGTCGTCCATTCTCATACTTTCTACCCTCATCGACCCTCCTCAAGCCCACCCCTTCCTTTCCAGATTATTATTTTCTCCCTTCCCTCACCACCCAACCTCAATTTATGCATTCCATTCCTCTTCCATCCCCAGTTTTCCTTTTCTGTTCCAGTCCTTGTTGTGCTTGAGCTGATGTTCCACCCTCTCTCCCCGTCCCCTTACGCTATTGTTCTTCCCCTCAACCATTCTTCTTCAAGGTCCCTATGTTGTGTCCCTCTACCCTACTGTTGGTATGTATTCCCTAGCTGTTTCTATTCTGTTCTGTGTTCCAACTCTACCATGAGCCTAAACTTTGCATGCCAACAAAATTCCATTGCTTGCTAACTGTAATCCCAAACTAGAACGCCACTCAGTAGAGCGCATACTCCCGCCGTGGGTCAAGTTGCAATAGTACGATTTCACAAAAGCTTGAGGGAGTAGTTCAGTGACAACACAAGACAAGACAACACAAGACAGACACTGCACAGATATATATTTAGAAAATATAGAAGATAATGTAAAAAAAAAGAAAAAAAAGAAAAAGCAATTTCACTTACATTTTCGGATTCAGCGCTCAATTCTATATAAGTGAGTGTATTTTGAGGCATGTGTAACTTCAAATAAAATTGTAAGCCAGGAAAACGTTCGTTTCCTTCCTTAGGGATACAACATGTAAAACTGGCCCAAATGTGAAAACAAAACTCGCTCATTTTAAGTCGTACAAGCTAATGCGACCACTCATTCTTCTGGGAAGAATCCCGTGCACATGCATGTCACTCTTATAAGTCACCTAAGTCTTTATAAGTTCATCAAATACTGACACCGCAATTGACATTCGCTGAGGTAAATCTGTTGGTAGGTTAAAAAAAAACAAAAAAAACAGTTTTAAAGCATTATACGTATCAAACGATACATTTTATGAAACGGGGAAACCGAATACACACTTTGGTATGTTTAAAATGACAGAATATGTCTTTATTAGAAAAAAAAAAAGAACCTTGAAGACGACGCTGCTAACAAAATGCACCGCTCAAACGCATAACCACGAGTTTAAACTACATTTACAACAAATATGAAAACTATTTTCAGATCACAATGTTAAATATAGAATATATAGAAGATAATGTTAAAAACAAATGAGCCCTATCTTCCAATGGTAAACAATCCTTCAAAAAATTCCTGGATCCGGAATAATATCCTGAGCTTCACCAAAAACTAATCAATTCTTCCTTATTACAAGGGATCCCACCAAATTTCATCCAAATCCGATCAGAACTTTTCCAGATATCTTGTTCACAAACACACACACACACACACACACACACACACACACACACACACACACACACACACACACACACACACACACACACACACGATTGAATGCATTACTCCCTGGCGGGAGTAAAAATAGTCATTAAGCTGTAGTGCATGGAGGATACTCCTTGCCTGAAGAAGTCCAGCTGGTATGCGACGGTGTCCGCAATCATCTCTGTATCAGCGGCAGATCCAGAGCGGCAGCAGTAGATGCGGTCGTGCAACTTGTACAGCTTGTCTACGACACGGTTTGTCACTTGTTGTCTGCAGGAAACGAAATTATTGTATGCTTAATATAGCACGCAGCTTTGGGATTCGCTGTCTCAGATTCGTCAGATCATCAAGTCAATATTGGACTTTTCCAAGATTACACATTCTTTCTATGCAAGCAGACGGTTCAAATGGTAGGTTTTATCAACTCAAGGTGGACCTGTCGTTGTTTAACAACAATCAAGTTGACAAAGGCTTGTTGGCTGCTGTGGGAAGCAAAGTGAATCTGACATTTCAGGGGCCTCTCTCGCTTCGACAAAGGGTCCTCAAATTGCAGTTGTTCGGTCTCCCAAATTGCAATAGTGAAAGCTTTAGTAAGACTAAGATATTAAGGCCAAGACCTGTTTGAGCCTGCAGTTGAATCTAAAAATCTCCTACGATACTCAACTAGTTATTCTGGTCCAATAAACACTAAAAACTAGATAAAATATGGACATTACTTACCCGGCTGTGACTCGAGTATCGGCTCCAATTACAACACCTCCATCAAACTCCACTGCCATTATGGTGGTCTGCAGCAAACACACTCGGGTGTAACAATTTGTAGTTTACTGCCATCAATTACTATTTTACCCCCAGCTCAATTTTTTTGCACACAGAGTCGAGGCTCATGGAAGATTAAATTTCATCAAAATTGTGTGTGCAGTTTCGGAGAAAAAAAAAACATCACAGCTGCCTCCCTTGACTTCTCTCGTGCCTTCGATACCGTCTGGCACCCCGCCCTGCTCTCAAAACTCTCCTCTTATGGTATCCAGAGAAATGTCCATAGATGGCTCGTGGACTTCCTCTCCTGTCATAGTCAACGTGTGGCTTTAAATGGAATTCTCTCATCTTCTCTTCCTGCCCAGACTGGAGTTCCCCAAGGAAGTGTTCTGGGCCCTGTGCTTTTTCTGGTCTTCATCAATGATCTCTCCAACTCTGGAAAATCCTCTCTATCTTTTTGCCGATGACTCCACTCTGTGCCGCTCCATTCCTCATCCCTCAGATCGGCAGGCAGCAAGCAGAAGACCTGGATAAAATCACAAACTGGTCAAACAAGTGGAACATGTCTTTCAATCCTGACAAATCTCACACCCTCACTATGTCTCTCCGAAAAGACCGTCTGGAAAACCCTCCCATCTACTGTCTCAACAATCCTCTTGAAGAAGTTCTGTCGCTGAAGCTTTTGGGTCTCACTATCTGCCATGATCTTTCCTGGGAAAACCACATTTCAAATCTGGCCTCCAAAGCCAGTCACCGTCTGGGCATCCTCCGTCGTGCGAAGTCCTTCCTCGGCACACCTGAGCTCCTCACCACATACAAAGCTTTCATCCGCAGCTCAATGGAATACTGCTCTCCCCTCTGGGCTGGTGCTCCTGCCTCACACATAGCTCCGCTTCATGCTGGAGAAACCAAAGCGTTCAAAATTATTGGAATCTCCCGCGATGTAGCTGGTTGTGACGGTCATTCACTCTCTCTCACCGCAGGCAGGTTAACAGTCTCTCTATATTCCACTGAATTCACTGCGGCCTTGCCTCACCGCCCCCCCCCCCCCCCCCGCTCTGTCTGTGCTCTGTCCCCTAAATATTCCTGCAGGACAGAAAATATCTGCCAGCAACCCTCTTCTGGTGAAACTGCCAAAATCAAGACTCTCTGCTCACCTTCACTCTTTCATTCCTCTGTTTTTCTGCCTCTGGAACAAACCCCCCCACTCTCTTAAATCCCACTCCTCCCTCCAGGTCTTTAAAACAGCTGTTCACCACCATCTCTTATCTTCCCCAATCCAAAACCTTGATCGTTTCTACCCCCGTTCATTCACCCCCAATCTAACTTCTTCAAATTCCATTTTCTTTCCTGAAAATCCTTGTAGTGTCTATCTTGTTTATCCAATGTACCCGCCCCAGCCCTCTCCCTTCCACAGATCTCCCAATGTACCTGTTCTCTACTGTCGATGTGCTTCCCTCTCCCCCCCCCCCCCCCTCAACCCCCTCTTGTCTCCTGCTCCCTTTATTATATGTTCTATGCATTAACTCCTATACGAGCTTCGACTTACGATACAAAAACGGAAGAAAAAAAATAAAAGAAAGCAAATACCTCTTTTCGGGGGCTCAAATTCCATGTAGACCCCCTCAGGACCCGAATTTTTTAATGCCGTCAACAAACTTTGGTACATCACGGATGATGAAGGTTGTTGTCAAGTTTCATCGAAATTGTGTGTGTAGTTTCAGACAAGAAAGGAAATACCTATTTTTATGGGTCAACCCTGTACCCACGTTTACCCCTCGTAGACTCCTTTAGACCACGATTTTCTTAATGCCGTGAACAAACTTCGGTACATCATGGGTGGTGAAGGTTGTGGTCAAGTTTCATCGAAATCGTGTGTGTAGTTTCAGAGGAAAAATAAATTCCTATTTTGGGAGTCAAATCTGGATCCACATTGACCCCTGGTAGACCCCACTTAGACCCTGATTTTTTTAATGCTGTGAACAAACTTGAGTTGCAACATACGAAATATCATTTGTGCCAAGTTTGGTCACAATCTCATCAGCAGTTTGAGAGAAGAAGTTGCAAGTGTTTACGGACGGACAGACTGACGGACAGACGACGCGCCATCGCATAAGCTCCCCGGAACTATGATCCAGGTGAGCTAAAAACAGGACGCAAAACACTCATGCATGGGGTGGGCAAGATGGACACAAAGGGAAACTCCAAGGAGGGACAACTGGAAAATTGGAAGGAGGAGGGATTTGGGTGGGGTTAACGAGGGTGGAAAAGATCATGGTTTTGGACTTGGGACCGTCGGAGATGGTGATGAACAGTTGTCTTCAAAACCTGGAGGGAAGAATAGGATTGAAAGGATGTGGAAGTTGATGCCACAGGTGGCAAAACGGAGGGAAAATGAGTGGAGGTGAAGAGTGATCCTGGATTCAAGCAGTTTCACCAGAAGGGGGTTGATGGTGGACCGTGTGAGCCCTGCAGAAGCACGGCACGGACAAAGCACGGAAAAGCAGTTTCCCATTAAAAATTCCGATAGAACCTCAGGTTAACCCCAATCAGACCTCAGATCAAGTCATTGTTACGTTGGAGGGGTTACATATTAGCTAGCACGTGGTCTGTATGCTTGCATAGGTTAGAACGTTTTTGTACCCAGGGACCCGTTAGAGTGAAGTTGTCCTGTTCTTACGTATGCCGTGAGGGGCGGTATAGTTGGCATTGGCATTAGATTGGAAAGGTGCAGTTTGTATGTGTCCGCTCTGTGAACCAAGCAACATACGAAGACAAAGTAAGGAGAGGGCTGTCTTTGGATGTGTCTTGCTTCCTGTTTGACCTGCTAACCTCCTCCTCTTCTCCCTAACCTTTCAGCCCATGGAGCACAAGACATCTGGTGCGGCCAAGTAATCTTTCCCTACATCATTCTTGAAATATTTCCCTACATCTACATCATTCTGTGTGGATCACAGCCAATATCCTCCTGCCATAACCTGATACAATCTATTTTTCCTTCATTCTTCTTCTTCTTCTTCTTCTTTAATGGCCAAAATTTTTCCACGTTCTTGTGGGGTCGGTCAGAAGAAGGTTAGCCGAAGTCTTTCACGAACCGACTGGCATGGGCCTGACATTTGACTAAGGTTAAAGCAGGAATTTGGAATTTGGTCATGGTGCTGGCAATAGCTTCCATACTCCTCGCGAAGGACACCGTGGGAACTTTAACATCCACTAACTAATGTCGACAGACGTGACGCTCACTTTAATGTCCATCCACGGGACAGTACACTCATTGATGAATCACCATGCATGTGAAACACGACAGTTAGAGTTGGGTCAATATTCAAACTCAGGCTAGATAGCTTAGAGTTGAGTGTGCATACCACAAGGCCATCCTGCAGCCCTTCATTTATCCTTCATTCAATGTCCCTCATTCCTGCTGCATCGAAATAACACACAACTCTATGTGTGCAATTGTTCCTGCAGAATGAAGCGTACATGTTTCAATTTACCTGCTCCAAGTTACCCCTGCCTGCACCTGCTCCAACTTATCCCTGCCTGTACCTGCTCCAACCTCACCCCTGCCTACACCTGCTCAACCTCACCCCTGCCTGCACCTGCTCCAACCTCACCCCTGCCTGCACATGCTCCAACCTTACCCCTGCCTGCATCTGCTCCAACCTCACCTCTGCCTGCAATGCTTCAACCTCACCCCTGAATGATCTGCTCCACGGCACCTTGTCAACCTTACCCCTGCCTGCACCTGCTCCAACCTCACCCTGCCTGCACCCTCTCCAACCTCACCCCTGCCTGCACCTGCTCTAACCTCACCCCTGCCTGCACCTGCTCCAACCTCACCCCTGCCTGCAATGCTCCAACCTCACCCCTGCCTGCACCTGCTCCAACCTCACTCCTGCCTGAACCTGCTCCAACCTCACCCTGCTTGCACCTGCTCAACCTCACCCCTGCCTGCACCTGCTCCAATCTCACCACTGCCTGCACATGCTCCAACCTAATCCCTGCTTGCACCTGCTCCAACTCACCCCTGCATGCACCTGCTCCTACCTCACCCCTGCATGCACCTGCTCCTACCTCACCCCTGCCTGCAATGCTCCAACTTCACCCCTGCCTGCACCTGCTCAACCTCACCCCTGCCTGCACCTGCTCAACCTCACCCCTGCCTGCACCTGCTCCAAATCACCCCTACCTGCACATGCTCCAACCTCACCCCCTGCCTACACCTGCTCCAACCTCACCCCTGCCTGCACCTGCTCCAACTCACCCCTGCCTGCACCTGCTCCAACGTCACCCCTGCCTGCACCTGCTCCAACGTCACCCCTGCACACAATCACTCCAACATCAGTTAATAAGAATCTTTCCCCAAATGGAGATTTTCCCGAACAAGCACTACACTGGGTGGTTTGCCATTGGAGAGAGATTTCCAGTCTCCTAAAGATTTCGACCACCGACTAGTGTTCATCCGGGATTGTACCCCACCCCCCCTCCCCATTCCCCCCCACCCCCCTCCCCAATCCCCCCCACCCCCCTCCCCCCCCCGCCCCACATCCCCATGCGCGCCCCTTTGCTAGGAAACTTGATGCCCGCAGTTCGTACATAACGTCGTTTGGAAAGTCCCTTCAGGACGGTGCGGGCAACTCGCCAGTTTTGTTGGGCACAAACAAGGCTCGCCAATGTTAAAGTACAACAATAGTACCGGTACGCACAATGGACAATGTGTATTACATGGAACAGCACAGACAGAGGAGGAAGAGACCGGTCGGTTGATCTTTGCCTTTCACCTAATGTCATTTCATGTCAAACTCACCCCTGTGCTCACTGGGACCGGTACCACGTCAGACTCTCCGAACCCATACCGAGGACGTTCGACCATCGTCGGTCCGCAAAGATCCATGGTCGCTCCCCCAGAACGCGAAGCTGCGATGTGTTTGTTCAAACGCGTCACCCACAAGGAATAAGGAAATGTTTGCATTTAGGGAACTGAAACTAATGGGCGGTGGGAGGATTCGAAAGTGGGACAAACTATACGAAGGAGGGACCATAAGGAAGGGACCACAAGGGAGGCACCACCAGGGAGGCACCACCAGGGAGGATTCACAAGGGAGGATTCACAAGGGAGGATTCACAAGGGAGGATTCACAAGGGAGGATTCACAAGGGAGGAATCACAAGGGAGAAATCACAAGGGAGGAATCACAAGGGAGGAATCACAAGGGAGGGATCACAAGGGAGGAATCACAAGGGAGAGATCACAAGGGAGGAATCACAAGGGAGGAATCACAAGGGAGGGATCACAAGGGAGGATTCACAAGGGAGGAATCACAAGGGAGGAATCACAAGGGAGGAATCACAAGGGAGGAATCACAAGGGAGGGATCACAAGGGAGGAATCACAAGGGAGGAATCACAAGGGAGGGATCACAAGGGAGGATTCACAAGTGAGGAATCACAAGGGAGGAACCACAAGGGAGGGATCACCAGTGAGGATTCACAAGGGAGGAATCACAAGGGAGGCATCACAAGGGAGGAATCACAAGGGAGGAATCACAAGGGAGGATTCACAAGGGAGGAATCACAAGGGAGGAATCACAAGGGAGGGATCACAAGGGAGGAATCAAAAGGGAGGGATCACAAGGGAGGGATCACAAGGGAGGTATCACAAGGGAGGGATCACAAGGGAGGGATCACAAGGGAGGAATCACAAGGGAGGGATCACAAGGGAAGGATCACAAGGGAGGGATCACAAGGGGGGGATCACAAGGGAGGGATCACAAGGGAGGGATCACAAGGGAGGGATCACAAGGGAGGAATCACAAGGGAGGAATCACAAGGGAGGAATCACAAGGGAGGAATCACAAGGGAGGAATCACAAGGGAGGAATCACAAGGGAGGAATCACAAGGGAGGAATCACAAGGGAGGGATCACAAGGGAGGGATCACAAGGGAGGGATCACAAGGGAGGGATCACAAGGGAGGGATCACAAGGGAGGAATCACAAGGGAGGAATCACAACGGAGGGATCACAAGGGCGGGATCACAAGGGAGGGATCACAAGGGAGGGATCACAAGGGAAGGATCACAAGGGAGGGATCACAAGGGAGGGATCACAAGGGAGGGATCACAAGGGAGGGATCACAAGGGAGGGATCACAAGGGAGGGATCACAAGGAAGGGATCACAAGGGAGGGATCACAAGGGAGGAATCACAAGGGAGGAATCACAAGGGAGGGATCAAAAGGGAGGGATCACAAGGCAGGGATCACAAGGGAAGGATCACAAGGGAGGGATCACAAGGGAGGGATCACAAGGGAGGGATCACAAGGAAGGGATCACAAGGGAGGGATCACAAGGGAGGGATCACAAGGGAAGGATCACAAGGGAGGGATCACAAGGGAGGAATCACAAGGGACGGATCACAAGGGAGGGATCACAAGGGAAGGATCACAAGGGAGGGATCACAAGGGAGGGATCACAAGGGAGGGATCACAAGGGAGGGATCACAAGGGAGGGATCACAAGGGAGGGATCACAAGGAAGGGATCACAAGGGAGGGATCACAAGGGAGGAATCACAAGGGAGGAATCACAAGGGAGGGATCACAAGGGAGGGATCACAAGGGAAGGATCACAAGGGAGGGATCACAAGGGAGGGATCACAAGGGAGGGATCACAAGGGAGGGATCACAAGGGAGGGATCACAAGGGAGGAATCACAAGGGAGGGCTCACAAGGGAGGATTCACAAGGGAGGGATCACAAGGGAGGGATCACAAGGGAGGATTCACAAGGGAGGGATCACAAGGGAGGATTCACAAGGGAGGGACCACAAGGGAGGGATCACAAGGGAGGGATCACAAGGGAGGGATCACAAGGGAGGGATCACAAGGGAGGGATCACAAGGGGGGGATCACAAGGGAGCGATCACAAGGGAGAATCACAAGGGAGGAATCACAAGGGAGGGATCACAAGGGAGGGATCACAAGGGAGGAATCACAAGGGAGGAATCACAAGGGAGGTATCACAAGTGAAGTATCACAAGGGAGGAATCACAAGGGAGGGATCACAAGGGAGGGATCACAAGGGAGGGATCACAAGGGAGGAATCACAAGGCAAGGGAGGGATCACAAGGGAGGGATCACAAGGGAGGGATCACAAGGGAGGGATCACAAGGGAGGGCTCACAAGGGAGGATTCACAAGGGAGGGATCACAAGGGAGGGATCACAAGGGAGGGATCACAAGGGAGGGATCACAAGGGAGGATTCACAAGGGAGGGATCACAAGGGAGGAATCACAAGGGAGGGATCACAAGGGAGGAATCACAAGGGAGGGATCACAAGGGAGGGATCACAAGGAAGGGATCACAAGGGAGAATCACAAGGGAGGGATCACAAGGAGGGACCACAAGGAGGGATTCCTGACAAATCTCACACTCTTACTATGTCTCTCCGAAAACACCGTCTGGACAACCCTCCCATCTTCTTTCTCAACAATCCTCTCCAAGAAGTTCTGTCGCTCAAGCTTTTGGGTCTCGCTGTCTGCCAGGATCTTTCTTGGGAAAACCACATTTCCAAGCTGGCCTCCAAAGCCAGTCGCCGACTGGGCATCCTCCGTCGTGCGAAGTCCTTTCTAGGCACACCTGAGCTCCTCACCACATACAAGACTTTCATCCGCAGCTCAATGGAATACTGTTCTCCCCTATGGGCCGGTGCTCCTGCCTCACACCTAGCTCGTCTTCACGCTGTTGAAACCAAAGCTTTCAGAATCATTGGAATCTCCCGCGATGAAGCTATCTCTGAGGGCCTTTCACTCACTCACCGCAGACAGGTAGGTGGTCTTTCTGCCTTCTACCGATTCCTCTCTGGCCTTGCTCCCCCAGCTCTCTCTGTGCTCTGTCCCCCAAATATTCCTACAGGTCGCACAAGATCTGCCAGCAACCCTCTGATGGTTAAACTGCCGAAATCTCGGCTCTCTGCTCACCTTCACTCTTTCATTCCTCTTTTCTCCCACCTCTGGAACAAACTCCCACACTCTCTTCAATCCTACTCCTCCCTCCAGGTCTTTAAAACAGCTGTTCACCACCATCTCTTGTCTACCCCATCCAAAACCTTGATCTTTTCTACCCCCACTAATTCACCCCAGATCCACCTTGTTCGAAATTCTAACTTCTTTCCTGGAAGTCCCGGCAGTGTCCATATGTTTTATACCTCTCCCACCCCACCCCCCATTCCCATGCCTCCCCCCCCCCTCCCCCAAAGCCTTCTCCCTCCCACAGATCTCTCGATGTCCCTCCTCTCAATTGTTGTGTTTGTGTCCTTCCCACTCTCTCTCCATCTTGTCTACCCGCTCCCCATGTTATATGTTTTATGTGTCGGTTTGTCTTTCTGTGTGATTAATGTTCGCTCTTTCACGAGCCTCGATCTGCATACATATTTATAAAAAATAAAAATAAAAAAATAAAAAGGGGGGGGGGGGGACGGGACGGCGTGAGACCAGGACAACATCAGTTTGGTAAAGTCAGAGGCAGATTAAGATATTTTTGGGGCCCAAAATATCCTCCATAAACACGAATACATGAAAATGCATTAATACATAAACTCCATTCAATGTTTCAACGAGTTAACAAGCGTTATGCCTATGTCCCCCGTCGTTGAAGCGATGTGAGTTGACAAAGTGGAAGACGCATGGCGGCCATCTTGGATTTTGACGTGGCGACCCAATTTTCAATAGCGTTCTCCCTTATGCCTAGATACACCCACACACCAGATTAGAAGTTGGTACTTCGTTTATTTTTCAAGATATTCAGCTCACAAGGTTCAGACGTACATGGCGGCGGCCATCTTGGATTTTGACGTGGCGACCCAATTTTCAATAGGGTTCTTCCATATGCCTAGTTGCACCCACATACCAAATTAGAATTCAGTCCTACGCTTACGCACGCACGTCCGCACACACGGACGCACGCACGCACACACGGACAGAGAGGAAAACCATAGTCCCCCTTTCGCTCTGCGGTGCGACGGGGGACAATAAAGGATGCACTCGGACTCGGACTACCTGAGTAGTATAATATGGAACACACTCCAGCGCACTTTCATTGGTGTGTTCAGTTACCAAGTTTTTTTTTGTATACAAAGACGAGGCTCATGGAAGAGATTGAAGTTTCTTGTAGAGTGCTCATCAAGTGGCTTAAGCACTCAAGCAAGCACTCTGGTGGTAGGGAACGGCTGGCTTGGTAAGAGATAGCAATATGATTGGTAACTGAACACACCCTCGGTGTGCGAAACAGACCGAGGACCCTTTTCCGATTCTGCCGCTTGTGTAATGGGAAAGTGAATTAGGGGGATCTCAACCCTTTTCGCTTTTTGGTACCTGCGCAACCAGACGTGGATGGAGGTTATGTTTTCACCCCTGTCTGATTGTGAACAGGATTTCTCAAGAAGTTGTGGATGTATTCGGACAAAATTTGGTGGATGAGTTGGGTGTTTTGAACAGGATATGTCAAGAAGTTGTGGATGTATTCGGACAAAATTTGGTGGATGAGTTGGGTGTTTTGAACAGGATATGTCAAGAAGTTGTGGATGTATTCGGACAAAATTTGGTGGATGAGTTGGGTGTTTTGAACAGGATATATCAAGAATTTGTGGAGGGATTCAGTCAAAATTTGGTGGATGAGTTGGGTGTTTTGAACAGGATATGTCAAGAAGTTGTGGAGGGATTCAGATAAAATTTGGTGGGTGAGTTGGGTTTTTTGGAACAGGATTTCTCAAGAAGTTGTGCACGGACTTGGACAAAATTTGGTGGATGAGTTGGGTGTTTTGAACAGGATTTCTCAAGAAGTTGTGGATTTATTCGGACAAAATTTGGTGGATGAGTTATTTCTTTGGAACAGGATATCTGAAGAAGTTGTGGACGGATTCGGACAAAATTTGGTGGATGCGTTGGGTGTTTTGAACAGGATATCTCAATAAGTTGTGGAGGGATTCAGACAAAATTTGGTGGATAACGGGTTTTTTGGAACAGGATATCCCAAGAAGTTGTCGATGTATTCGGACAAAATTTTGTGGGTGATTTGTTTTTTGAACAGGATATCTCAAGAAGTTGTGGAGGGATTCAGACAAAATATGGTGGATGAGTTGGATTTTTTGGAACAGGATATCTCAAGAAGTTGTGGTTGTATTCGGACAAAATTTGGTGGATGAGTTGGGTATTTTGAACATGATATCTCAATAAGTTGTGGATGTATTCAGACAAACTTTGGTGGATGAGTTGGGTTTTTTAGAACAGGATATATCAAGAATTTGTAGATGTATTTAGACAAAATTTGGTGGATGGGTTGGTTGTTTTCAACAGGATATATCAAGAATTTGAGGATGTATTTAGACAAAATTTGGTGGATCAGTTGGGTGTTTTCAACAGGATTTCCCAAGAAGTTATGGATGTATTCAGACAAAAATTTGGTGGATGAGTTGTTTGTGTGACGAGAACTAAATTATTAGATTTTGGTGGAGATTTGAATCCGGATCAGAGAATTTAAGTGATTTTCACGATCGAGAGATAGAGCCAAAAACGATATACAATATATATATACAATATCTATTTATATATATATATATAAGTTCAAAACACACCTGGTCACAAGTGTGCCACACTGACCGGGTCCTCAGCGTCATCCCGTTTCGGCCCTTCAACCCGGATACGGTCAGCTAAGGTGGGCCAGCAGGGGCATATACACATCCACATGCAGCAACTACACCTGGATGCGTACATACCCCCACCCCCAGCCAGTGCGAATGCAGACGACAATAACAAAATCGCCTCCACATCCAGAATCCACAGCACCAAACAAACATGGTGGAACACTCAAACACCCACCTTAAAACTTCCCTTTCTCCCATACCTGGCCATTTCACTCTCCTCCTCACATCCTTTCCCTGCTGAAGTACAACCCCAGGACATACAACACTGTGGCTTGCTACCTGGCTGTTTCTCCTGGCCGTCTTACATGTCCCCTTTTCAAAGGCACTAATGCATGTGGATGTGTATGTGCCCCTGCTGGCCCACCTTAGCTGACCGTATCGAAGTTGAAGGGCCGAAACGGGATGACGCTGAGGACCTCGACTGAGGACCCGGTCAGTGCGGCACACTTGTGACCAGGTGCGTTTTGAACTTGTGTGTGTGTGTGTGTGTGTGTAATATATATATATATATATATATATATATATATATATATATATATATATATATATATATATATATATATATATATATAAAGTCACGTGAAAAAGTAAGTACACCCCATGTAAAGTTTTGACTTTTTCAACATATTTCAACATACAGCTATTTGATCTTCATTTCAACAATATTGATAGATAAAGGTGATATAATATAACAAATATCATGAAACATTTACATTTTGTCGTCCATTGTATAATTTAAATAAACATAAATGCAAATTTCGCACGTGGAAAAAGTAAGTACACCCTTACATTTATCACTACTTCAAATACCTAAAATTAGAATCAGGTGCACCAGCTCAGGTGCAAATGATTAGAACATCGTTAGAGAGGATCTTGGTGGAACCTGTCTTATTTAAACCTCAGACATTTAGTTCGGTTTGCTCTTTGTTGTTGAAGTGTGCGGTGTCACCATGCCTAGATCAAAAGAGCTCTCTGAGGCCTTCAGAAAGAAGGTTATAGATGCCTACGAGTCTGGGAAGGGATTTTAAAAGATCTCCAAACAATTTGAAATCAATCATTCGACTGTCCGGAAGATCATCGACAAGTGGAGAAGATTCCAAACAACTGCCAACTTGCTCAGGCCAGGCCACCCCAGCAAGTTCAGCCCAAGTGCAGACCGCAAGATGCTGAAAGACGTCTCTAAGAACCCCAGAATGTCATCACGGGACCTACAGGTAGCTCTTGCCACTGTTGATGTCAAAGTGCACGAGTCTACCATTAGAAAGAGGCTGCACAAATTTGATGTACATGGGAGGTGTGCCAGGAGGAAACCTTTGCTGTCCAGAAAGAACATCAGGGCATGACTAAAGTTTGCCAATGAACACCTCGGCAAAGACCATCACTTCTGGAACAATGTGCTCTGGACAGATGAGTCAAAGGTAGAGCTATTTGGTCACAGTACCAGAAGACATGTTTGGCGAAAACCAAAGGCAGCATTTGACCACAAGAACCTGATACCCACTGTAAAGCATGGTGGTGGAAATATTATGGTTTGGGGCAGCTTTGCTGCATCAGGGCTTGGGCAGCTTACCATCATAGAATCCACTATGAATTCTTCATTGTACCAGAGGGTGCTTGAGGATAATGTGTGGCCATCTGTCGCAAAGCTGAAGCTCAACCGAAGGTGGACCTTGCAACATGACAATTTTTTTTTTTTTTTTTTTTTTGTATACTGAATCGAGGCTCGTGAAAGAGCTAACATTTATTTCACAAACAAATCAACCAGACAAACAAAATATACAAAAAGAGGCAGCGGAAGACAAGATGGGGAGAGAAGGGGAAGCACACAACCACAACATTTGAAAGCAGGGAGAAGGGAGAAGGAATGACCCTATACATACCAGGAAATCCACCAAGGAATGGCTCAAAAGAAAGAAATGGAGGATTCTGGAATGGCCAAGTCAAAGCCCGGATCTAAATCCCATCGAGATGTTGTGGGGGGATTTGAAACAAGCTGTGCATGCAAGAAACCCCTCAAACATCGCACAGCTGAAAGAATTCTGCATGGAGGAGTGGGCAAAAATTTCTCCCAGTCTGTCAGAGACTGGTAGACAGTCATAAGAAACGCCTACTTGAGGTTGTTTCTGCCAAAGGGGGCAATACAACCTATTAGAGCCAAGGGTGTACTTACTTTTTCCACATGTGAAATTTGCATTTATGTTTATTTAAATTATACAATGGACTACAAAATGTAAATGTTTCATGATATTTGTTATATTATATCACCTTTATCTATCAATATTGTTGAAATGAAGATCAAATAGCTGTATGTTGAAATATGTTGAAAAAGTCAAAACTTTACATGGGGTGTACTTACTTTTTCACATGACTGCATCCTTCTAAATCAGAAAATAAAAAGAAATGGCATTGACAAAATTATTGACACCATGGACTTAATATTTGGTAGCACTTTATCCTTATATTTATCTAACTTTCTCTTAGCCCCTTACCTGGTGTGGCTGTATACCTTGTCTGGGGCGATATCCATAAAAAATAAAAAGCACAGCCTTTGGACAAGGTAAATGCTGTCATGTGCTTCCTATAGCCATGGATGAGCTTCCTACACCTCTCTACTGGCAGTCTGACCCACTCTTCTTGTGCAAACTGCTCCCGTTCTCCCAGATTTGCAGGGTACCTTCTCCCAACTGCTGTTTTCAGATCTCCCCACAGGTGTTCAATGGGAATTTAAATCTGGACTCATTCCTGACCACTTCAGAACAGTCCAGCGTTTTGTCGTGAACCATTCCTGGGTGTTTTTTTAAGTGTGTTTGGGGTCATTGTCCTGCTGCCAGACCCATGACCTTCGACAGAGACCCAGCTTTCTGACACCGAGTTGAACATTGCGCTCCAAAATGCCTTGGTGATCTCCTGATTTCATAATGCCATGCACACATTCAAAGCACCCAGTGCCAGAGGCAGCACAGCAACCCCAAACCATCACTGAACGTCCTCCATGTTTGACTGTATGGAAGGTGTTCTTTTCTTTGAAGGCTTCATTTTATTTTCTGTAAACATGAGATGATATAATATAATATAACATATAATGATATAATAGAACAAAAAGCTCTAATTTGGTTTCATTTGTCCACAGAATATTCTCCCAGAAGGATTTTGGCTTGTTCAGGTGTGTTTTGACAAACTCCAGTCCGGCTTTCTTATGCATGTCTCGGTCTTGGTCTGTCTCTGTGTGGTCTGTCTTTTGGTCTTTCTTTTTTTTTCTCTCTCTCTCTCTTTTTCTTTTTTTCTTTTTCTCTCTCTCTCTCTCTCTCTCTCTCTCTCTCTCTCTCTCTCTCTCTCTCTCTCTCTCTCTCTCTCTCTCTCTCTCTCAGCAAGGCTCAAGCTTGAATTTGGCTGTGTCCAAACGGCAAACGACCTTGCTAATTTTGTTGCGACCTGGTGTGTTGGAGGGATTTGTGAGGTCCAAGAAAACAAATTGTTAATTTCTGTGTAATACAGTGCGGGTGTCTCTTATCGTGTGTTGTTTTTTTTCTGGTATTTGCACCTTTTCTGTTGCTGGGTTTGCAGTGCACCGATTGTTTTTTCCGTCCGGGATTGCTATGATTTTACTGATTGCCCTGATTGAATTGCTTTTGGTGGTACTCTTGTTTTATACTTTTATAATAAAAAGAGCTTAAAAGTCAAAAAAAAAGAAAAAAAAAAGTCTCTCTCTGCCTGCTCTCGCTCTCTCTCTCGCACGCCCCCTTCTGGATGGTTGTGAGTCGTGCGTGGGTGTGGTAATCATGGCGGCTGTGGGTGTTGAGCTGTGAGTACGGTGCTGTGTTGGTGGTCTTTCCTATCCTCCTTTCACTCCATTTGTGTCCTTGTACGAGTTTGTGAAGTTTCTCCGTGTTTCCCTTCTGCTCTTGAGACAAGAGAGGGAGAGAGAGACAGCACGGTAACGGTTAGCCACCTGTATTAATTTATAACGTGGGTTGGTTATATCGTGCCGATTATTTATTTATTTATTTACTTATTTAACTAATTTTGATTTGTTTGGTTAGTTTATTGCATTGTTACTGTTTAGTTTGTTTAGTTTATTGCCGATAAATGGCTAATAGGAATAGTCAAAGGACTGCTGATCGTGTTAGTGATGAGGTGTTATCGCGTAAGCACGGGCTGTGCCTTGTTCCGCCGGAAGACGTGCAAATGGACGATGTTCTACTTGCAATCGGGGATTTGATCGGGGTAAATAACATTCGTGCTGCGTCTCGAATGAACCACAAAGTGGTGGTTTTCGTGTCACAAGTTAGCCTTGCAGACATCGTGGTGCAAAACGGGTTAACGTTGGGGAACGACCAATTTGTTCCGGTATCGTCCATGGACACGCCGGCGGTTAAAGTTATTTTAAGTAACGTTCCGCCCTTTCTGAGGAATGAAGAAATCCTACGAAAATTAGGGGAGCATGGGACTGTCGTCTCACGAATTATCACGGTCCCCCTGCGAACCAGGAACGGAAGGCTGAAGCATGTAGAGTCGTTTAGACGTTTTTGTTTCGTCGTACTAAAGGATGAGGCAAAACAGCTGAACATATCTATAAATTTTAAAATAGGAGATCATGATTACCGGATCTTTGCAGCTACTGAGACCTTGATTTGCTATACATGTGGGGCATACGGACACACTCGGCAGTATTGTCCTGATGTGAGGAAGAGTTATGCCACAGCAGCTGGGGCAGCCCCCCCCCCCCACCCCACCCCCCCACCTGTAAATGACTTGAACGACCCTGTAGATGAGCCAGGTGTCGAAAAAAGGTCAACACCGGAATACGAGGGTGCGGGTGACAATGGTGCTGATGGAGAAGCCCATACGGTAGTGGAGCAACCATATGTGGAGGAGAGGCTGCAACCTCAAGAACAAAGGGACTTCGAGGAGGTGAAGCTGATGGAGACCGAGTCGAGGAGAAACTTGAAACGCTCTCTTGCGAGCGATGAGAATGGAGGAAAAGGAAACAAAATGGTCCTCGTGCAGGAAGATGGTAATACAGACCAACCTGATGACCATGAGCAAAATGGTAATGCAATAGGTAGAGATGCGAATCTGCCCATTTCACAGGATGAAGAGAATCGAAGCATTACCGAGCGTGTCACCGTGTGTGATGGTGGACACCCTGCACCATGCGACGAGCAGTTAAGGACCCCCATCTCAACGGAAGATGATGAGAAAGAGATTGATAAGTCGGTGGCAGACAACGATGGGGTAGTTGGTGCCATGCAGACGCAACAAAAATACCATGGTGACAATGACACAGATGAGGTGCCAGTACCTGACACACCACTGGGTGAGAGTGGGGTCGAGGCTGATGAGGAAGGATGCAGTCTTGCTGCCCTGAGTGAGTCTCAGAAGGAGCAGGTGAGGCAAGCAGAGGTGACAAAAGGGAAGGTCATTGATTTCTTAAACGTAACGTTTAGACAACGTCACGTTGTAATTAGAGATCACTTCCCTGATGTCCAAGCTTTCATTAAGGTTTCGAAACCTCTTTTACAGAAAAATGACCCCATGCTCTCAGAGCCTCAATTTCAACGTCTTCGTAAAGCAGTAACAAAGGCGAACAAAGAATTGCAGGCAGACGGTGAGCTACCACCTTAGAATGACAACGCGAGAAATACATATTGCCTCCCTGAACATCAATGGGGGATGTGCCCCCTTACGGAAAATTCAAGCAATCCAGGCAATGGAGAGGGTAAAAGCAGATGTCATTCTATTGCAAGAGACCCATGCCACAAACAATTTGGCAGCTGAATGGTGTAAACTTTTTAAAGGCCAATGGTGGCTGAGTGGGGTTTCCACACCCAAGGCTGGTGTTGCCATCGCCTTAAGTCCCAGGCTTCCCACTCAGAGTGTTAATTATTTATAGGGAGGTCTATAAGGCTCATTTGATAGCGGTGGAGTTCGACTGCAATACACAAAAGCTTATTATAGTAAATGTGTATGCACCAAGTGAACCTATAGAAAGAAGAACATTCTTTTCCACACTGCGGGACTTTGTAGAGGGACTGGATCCAGCTGCTCTCACCTGTATCGCAGGGGACTTTAACTGTACAATTGATCCTTCAGTTGACAGGAATGGACATGAACCCCACGGCGCTTCTGCAAAGGTGTTAGCGAGCCTCATCAAGAACTATTGCTTTGAGGATGTGTGGAGGTTGCAGCATCCAACTTCACGGGCCTACACATGGTGCAGATGTCATGATGGCGTCATATCATGGGCAAGGCTGGACAGGATCTATATCAATAAGCCAATGCTGAATGTGGTGTCCACTACCCAAATACTCCCAACAGGGTTTTCAGATCATAATTTAGTGGCAATGTCCTTTAAATTACCCCTGACATCAGGAGGTAGCGCATACTGGTCACTCAATATTCGGTTGTTAAGTGATAAGAAATTTAAAGATGCCTTCCGAACCGTGTGGGGGAAAATCCGGTCATCTAAGCTTGAGCATGCCAACCTTCGCATATGGTGGGACCTTGCAAAGTGTCAAGTTAAAACGTTTTGTCAACAGTATAGTCTGTTTACTACTAAAATGCAAAGTCTCTCAATTGACTCATTAAAGGCCGAAATTGCAGAATTGGAACAGAATCGTAATGGGGCTGGGAAAGATTTTGGATATGATCAGTTGCTATGGACAAAAAGGTCATTACTGACCGAAATGGTGAGGCAGCGGGCAATGGGTACCTTGGTGCGTATGAGGATGAGTTACTTGACTTTGGATATGCCAAATAAGGACTTCTTTAGCTTGGAGAATTCGGTGAAAAACTCGCAGCAAATTCATAAGCTGTGTACTGCTAATGGGTCAACGGTTACCTCCCAACTGGAGATTAAAGCGGCCTTGAAAGCATTTTACTCTGACCTGTATTCTGCCCAGAGCATCAACAGTGAGGCGATACAGGAGCTGATTGCTGGGCTCCCAGAAGTCGAGGAGGACAAGCAGCACACACTGGAATCGTCAATTTCACCTGATGAACTTGAAGCAGCCATGCGAGGCTTGAAAGATGGTAAAGCCTCGGGGATTGACGGGCTGCCTGGAGAGTTTTATAAGACATTTTGGAATCTTGTGGGACCCGATCTGCTTGAAGTCCTTGACGAAAGCCTTCGTGCTGGAGAACTTCCTCTGTCCTGTAGAAGGGCGGTCGTATGCCTTTTGCCGAAGCCTGGGAACACTCAACTCATTGAGAACTGGCGACCTGTTTCCTTACTGTGTACTGACTACAAAATCTTGTCTAAAGTATTAGCGAATCGGCTGAAAGAGGTGATCAGCTCTGTCATACAGCCGGATCAAACCTACTGTGTTCCTGGACGGTCCATGCATGATAACCTGTTTCTGGTAAGAGATATTATTTCCTGTAAAAAGTATGTGCCTGCCAGTTTTGGGTTATTGTTTCTGGATCAAACAAAGGCTTTTGATCGTGTTGATCATGCATACTTGTTTTCGGTTCTTAAGGGGATGGGTTTTGGTGAAACCTTCACAGCATATGTTAAACTGTTATATACAAACACTTTCTGTATGTTGAAAGTAAATAATAACTTATGCTCCCCCTTTCCCTTTCGACGGGGTATCCGCCAAGGCTGTCCTCTCTCGGGACTGTTGTACACAATTGCCCTTGAACCACTTTTGGCATCCTTCAGGAAACGATTGCCTCAGGATATGGGGGTAGAGGGGTTAAAATTTGTCGTAACAGCTTATGCTGATGATGTTTGTGTTTTACTTAAAGGCCCGGGCAGTGTAGCTGCAGTACAGCAGTGCTTAAAAGACTTCTCTGCAGCCTCTTCTGGTGAAGTAAACTGGAGTAAAAGTGTAGCCTTGTGGTGTAGTTCAGGTAACCCCTCAGTCATATCACCACCATCACTCCCACAAAATCTGGTATGGAAAACAGACGGGGTCAAATATCTTGGAGTTTATCTTGGAAACCATGAAATGGAAATGAGGAATTGGGAAGGAGGTGTGGAACAAATCACATATCGTTTAAAATCATGGAAAGGACTACTGCGGTCTCTTTCATACAGAGGCCGCGCTCTTGTTATCAACAACCTGATTGCAGCGAGATTGTGGCATAAAGTCATTACCCTGCAGCCACCCAAGGAGCTGATCCCTGCCATCCAGAGGAAGTTGATAGACTTTTTTTGGAGCGGCTACCACTGGCTGCGGCCCAGTATACTGTACCACCCTCGGAAGGAGGGGGGCCAAGGAGTCATTGATGTCTCTGGGCGGCTTATGGCCTTTCGCCTGCAGTCTGTGCAGAGACTACTGTATGCGGAGGAGCTGCCCTGGCGCCCATTTGCACATTTTCTATTACAACAGGCTGGTGGAATGAACTATGATCGGCACCTTCTCTTGGTGGACCTTGATTGTGTCAGCAGTGCTTCACTTCCCGCTTTTTATCGGAGTTTGCTGGATGCATGGAAAGGCCTTGAGGTTAAACGTTGTCTTGAGGCATATAATTGTCGTAATTTCCTCCAAGAGCCTCTGTTCTATAACAGCTTTTTCCCATGTATTCCTCGTAGCCATGCTTTAATTCAAAAATTCATTAAAGGAGGCGTAAGCAAAGTGAGTGATCTAAGGGATGCATCTGGAACCAAGTGGAGGTCTGCTGGGGTGGTGGCGACAGGTGTTTGTGTAGCATCTGTTCGAGTTGTTCAACAAATCAAACAGGTAGTCGTAAAAAAATTCAGGCAGCTAAACATTGGCTGGGAAGGTGCCGGAATTGTCGAAGATCTTCGACTATCTTTCCCCGAAATCAAGGTGCTGCCCTCTGTCCAGTCCAATGATGATGGGTTTCCCTCCCCCTTTCACTTGGTAACTAAGGCTGGTGTCCTTAAACTCGTGAGGGGGAAAGAAGTCTCATCCCTGTCTGGAGCGATGCGTGTGGCCTTGTGGTCAGAACGGTTAGGGCCGGGGTTTCCCTCTACTCCACTGTGGCATAATATGTTTGTTCCACCCATCTATGGGTTCTTAGCGGATATCCAATGGAGGCTAACACATTGGGCTCTCCCCTCAAACACTTTTATCCACCATCTTAATGCCTCGGTGCCTGTAAATTGTCCCTTCTGCGAACAGGAGGAGGATCTTTTTCATGCATATGTCCAGTGCAGGAGGTTAGCACCTCTACTTTCTGTGATTGCACACCTTTCTTATAAATTATCCTTCACCTTTACCTTGCATATGTTTATTTTTGGTGTACCCTTTACCTCCTCTTGTAAAAATGCTGGTGCCTTGATGAATTTCCTGATTGCCATTGCAAAATATGCAATTTATAAGTCAAGGAAAATTAAGACTGATAAATGTTATGGTGATGACGTCATTCCAATATTTAAAGGGCTGGTGTCAGCAAGATTAAGGCTGGAATTTGATCACCATATGAGTAACGGGAATATTGATTTTTTTGAATGGAAATGGTGCACTCACGAGGCCTTGTGTGTGGTTCAGGACTCGAAACTCGTCATGATGTTTTAAGAATTGCATCAAGAGTGTGATGCTTCGGTGTTGTTGTACCTTTTTTTTCTCTGCCCCTGCTTGTCAATACCCTTGCGGTATAGGTTGACATCCTAGTGCATTTTGTGGAAATAAATGGTATCCATTCTCATTCTCTCTCTCTCTCTCTCTCTCTCTCTCTCTCTCTCCGAATGAAAATGTCAAACTCTTTGAGTGCAAATGGTGTAATAATGAAGCATTATGTGTTGTAAATGAATCGGATTTGTACTTTTTTCGTTTTAACATTAAGAACTGTTGTTTTTATTTTTATTTTTCTCTCCTGTAAAAATGTAACTTGACCTGGTGTATTTTTTTTTGTGTGAAATAAATGGTGTTGCAAATTCAATTCTCTCTCTCTCTCTCTCTCTCTCTGGGTCCTCCTGGAACCCCCTTTCATTGAGTTGGCGCCAGATTGTGCAAGTTGAAACTGTCGTACCTTGTGTATGAAGGTCAGCTTGAATCTGTTTGGCAGTTGATCGAGGCGCTTTCTTCACCATTCGAACAATCCTTCACTGCAATCTTCGATCAAGTTTTCTCTTGCGGCCACGTCCAGGGAGGTTGGCTGCAGTGCCATGGGCCTTAAACTTCCTGATAGCATTGCGCATGGTGGACACAGAAACATCAAGGTCTCTGGAGATGGACTTATAGACTTGAGATTGCCAATGCTGGGTTACAATCTTGTGTCTGACCTCCTCAGACAATTCTTTGGTTTTCTTTCTTTACTCCATGCTCATTGCGGTACATAAAGTGATACAAAACAGCAGAATGACTCCTTTTCTCTATTCAAACTGGATGAATGAGTGATTTTTTTTCTAGCAGGCACCTGCAACTCACCAAAGGTGAGTTCAATTCCAAAGTAAAGGAGAATCACTTGCTTGAAATATAATTTCTAACAATTTCTAAAAGATGCCAATAATATTGTCCGGGCCATTTTAGGATTTATGTGTGGAATAAGCTAAGATTTAGTAATTTTTTCAGCTTTTTTTTGTTTTGTTCCACTGCAAACCAACGAAATACAAATATGGATACCAAAAGATTTTTTAATTTCAACAATTTTCTGGAAGAAATGGTGCATTATTTGAAAAAAGTGCAAGGGTCATGACTTAGGATTCACAATAACACCAGCAACAGGACCAAGATTATATCACCTAATTGTACCAGAACATCATTGCTCTGAATATAGACTCACCTGCTCCTTCAGAGACCATGTAAATCCATGAGCAATGAAGATAGAGAGAAAATTTAGGGTTTTCAACTTGCCTCACGAGGGTCAAACGCAGTCGTATATCTGACGAGCAGCCAGATAGTCATATGTCTGACGATAACCAACTATCTGACAAGACCAAAAACAGAAACTGCACCACAATAATGTTTCCAGTCATCAGTGCAAGAGCGGCCAACTGTGGTTCAAGGAATGCAGTGCGACAAACAGTTCCCCAAATTACAGTTTTAAAAAATCTTTCTTTACTCGAGAATATTGTTGTGGTTTTAGAACCCACACTTGTAAATATGACATTATTAAATGGTTAAAGGTAGCACCCCTAGTTAGGCCACAAGCAACACGTAGGCCACCATAGGACTTCAGTTATTTCATTAGTATGTGCTTTAGATAAGGCCGTGTTTCCAATAGTTGAATCTGCGTTGCGTCAATTAAATAAGAGTAGGTCCCCAATTCGTTCATTTTACAACCTCCCTCTCCAAGCAACGCCATTACGCGCCCCTACAGTCGGTGCCTCATGGCTCTCCCAATTTGTTACGCCTTTGTTAGCAGCGTTCGCTGCCTTAGCGCTCGCTCAAGCCGCCATAAGCCACGAGGTAAGGCCCGAGAAAGGAGGCGGAGCGCCATGAAGAAGGTGTGGCCACGTCATCCAGCCGTCAAAGGCGGAGCCGGTAAGCGCTCAGCAGCCAACCAGGGCTGAAGTAACATCACCGACAGGCGTGGCTTTTTGGCTCGCGGAGTGATCGTGCAGAGAGGTATAAAAGGCAAGCGCAAAGCCCTTTCACAGGACGGCGCGGGGGACATGCCAGTGAGCGCTTTTACTGAGAGAACTGACGGCGGCAGCATGCATTACAAGAGGACTTGGTGGAGGCGCACTCGTTAAAGAGGACTGATGGGAGAGAGCACATTGAGAAGCACCTTTATAAAGAGATTTACGGCGCGCTGATTAAGAGGACTTTGGAGAGGGGGCGTTTGGCACGAGTGTGCATCTATTACGTACGCCGTAGGACACCAGCTTCCCCCCGCTATGTAAATGTCCGGTCGCGTTCAACCATACGCGGAGCTGCCTGCCAGGTTTCGCCCGCTGGACCAGAGCCTGGACCCCATCGCCGGACCCTCTACCTGGACCATCTACAATCCCCGTGTGAGTGTGTACGTTTGTCTGGGGTATTAAGGATAAGACTGTTTTAAGACTGCCCTGTGTTCTGCTTCTTCCTCTTCCTATCTTGTACATCCCTTTCATTTCCTCTTCTTCTTGTAAATTGTAATAAACCCATCTTTGTTCTTCCTACCTTTTGGTTTCATCTTGTCCGATCGCATCTGTCCTTTCTTGCATTGGGTAAACGTGGCACGATAGGAACCGCTATAATCGGGTTTAGTCCTATTGTTAATGGCTCGGATCGCGGATTGCTATCCGCTCGGCACTTTTCCATCATATCCGTGGTTCGAGCGGGAGTTATGTCCCTGCTTCGCGGTCGGTGTTCGTAATTAGGTATTTGGGACTAAACTGACCAATAACCCTACCTAATACCGACCGGAATGAACGTTATAACCCCCAGGACTCGGGTCGGCCAGATAAAAAGACAAGGGGATTAACCCCCCCTTGAAAAGGGGAGCGCCGACGTCCGAGATCCACAACAATATAATGCCTCCAAAACTATATCACTTGCCGGGGGTTAAAGCTTCAGTCTCACGTTTCAATCCTAGTGGTTTCGATCTGGGTAACTTGCATCCGGGTGAACTGAAGGGCAAACCAGGTGCTCCCACTTCAAACTGGTCTCTGCAGGACATTATAACTTTCAATGCTCTCAGCATCACTGGTTTCTCCCACAAAGCAGCATAAGCACATGGCCTCGTGTTTAATACATAGAATGGCTCCCTGGAATATCAGAAACAGTAGATTGGTTTAAATTTGAGTTAGATAGGTACCTAGAAGCATTGGGGATAGAGGTTAAAGGACACTTGCAAGAATGGGAGGTGGCTGAGGTATGGATCAGTTATTGGATTGCTGTCATTATTGCAATGTTTCTGAGAGGATCTCCACCAAATGTGAGCATGCTGTTAGAATTTGTTAACTCCTCACCCAACAACAGTCTTGGCCACCCCAAATCCCAATTTTTTTTTTTTTTTTTTAACAAAATCCAAGTGATGTCCATACTTGCTCCACCATCATCCTTTTCGGCTAAATCCTGTGAATTTTCATCGACAAATAGATTAAATTGATGTAGCACAGGTGTGATTGGCCAAACGACGTCCAAGTGCATCCTGATTGTAGAGTGTTTTGGTGGCCTGTTTTTCAACACAGTACAGTAATGCCTCCTTCTACGAGCCGAAACTTTATTTATCAAATAAAAAAAGCAACATAAATATGAATTTGCTCGTTGGAATATTGTCACAGTGTCCGTTCATGTCCAAACACAATAGCGCCACTCATTGTATATTGACAGGACAAGGCTAATCTAACCACCCCGTTCTTACACATTATATGTTTACAGTACTCACAAAAGTACTGTCCCAAATAACAGGAAAAGCAAGCAAAGCTATCCGTCCCCGGTGATGACGGGAAAAGTTTAAATTAATCTATCAATTTAAATGAGGTCATGGACTCCAAAAAGATTAATTGTGTTGCACTCTTGGCTCTGAGCTACTTATACTGTCCACCACAAAATGGTTGTAAAACATAATGCGGCGGATGTTGGACTTATATAAAAAGTGTGCAGAATATCCTGCGTACGAAATAAAATTTGGTATCAGCATTATTCATGCCTATTCGCTCGTCATTTCAAAAGTGAATGTTGAGCATTGCCTGCATGCACATGTTTTCAAATGCAGCGTGGGAAGCGGCTGCTGTAAAAAGGAGAGAGACAAACGCACGGACAGACAGACAACACGGTTCGCAATACACCATATATGACGATATAATATCAGCAAATAAATGAGGTGGGGGGGAAATAACAGCTGTTTTTATTTGCAGATAGTTCCTGTGACATGTGCCGTCCCAATTACAAATGCTACATTTCAAAGGATCATGGTCCTGTAACGCAAAAATGGAGGAGATTTTGTATTTATATGCGCCCTCGGATTGCACAGTGCATCTACCCAAATGCCGGTACATCATTTACTTCCGAGAACAAAACAGGACTCGCTTCGATCAAGCTAGCTGCTTCAAAGCTCAAGATAATCAGAGATTTCAGACTCTGTGAGGACACGTCTATCCACACCGTCCTTGCTGATGGCCGCCAGACGGATTACACCGCCACTCGCTCCATCACGGTTCATGGCTAGGTGCAGACCTGAAAGGAAGAGGCACGGGCAACCTTCAGGTAAGCAAATGACTGTGCATGAATACACATTTATGATGAATGAACCATTGATGACAAATGGAAAATAGGTATCACCTATAGAAAGGAAAGTGTAAAGTTTTGTTTAATGTTCCGTTTTCTTTCTTTCTTTTGTCGACAGAGCAACAGTTATTGAAAAAGAAAACCGTCCAAGCTTTGGTGACAAGTTTTTGGAAATTTTTCCGTTCTTGATGTTGTGTTGGTGTTCTGTTCTGAGTTCTGAGTGTTCTGAGTCATACTTCCCATTTGACTGGCAATGTCTCAGGCAGTAGTTGTATTGGTCCGTCCCAAAACGATTGCCTTTCTAATAAATCTGATGACTCTTTTTCTATTCATCTCACCAACATTCACAGTCTTTCTTCTAACCTATCTTGTTACTTTTCTCAGAGACCCAACTGTCAATTGATATTCTCGTTAATTCCTTTCACATTTTAAACTACTGGGAGGCCTTGCTTAATGCTCAGGATACGTTCCCACTAAGTTGAGGGTTATGCAAAAAAAAAAAAAAAAAGTAAATCGAAAACGTTTTTCCCTTTGGCATAATGGTAAAAACTTAGGATGTGTTCCTGGGCAGTAATTTTCAGTCATCTTAAGCTAACTAAAGTGAATACTAAAGACATGAGACATGGCCAGGAACAAAGCCAATTCTCTCCAGCCATTCTATCTCCGTAATTGTGATGGTTCAACCTCTCCCTTATTCTCCACTAATAGTGGTGTCCCTCAGGTTCTGTCTGTCTGCTACACTCTTCATTACTTTTGTCAATGATCTTCTTTCTAATATGAATAACCAAATGCATTCGTATGATGATGACTCAACATTACATTCCTCGACGTTTTTCACATTTGCTCCACCATCTATTGCTCGACCTACATCTCGTTTTATCACAACTACCTCTATCAAATTTGGATTTGGACAGCATTTCTCAGTGGGGACAATGTAATCAAGTTAAGTTTATTTAATGCTCCAAAAACTCAAATTATTTCCATTTCTCTATCATTTTATGTAAATCATGTGCAATTTGGCTTATTGCTGCGATACATTGGAAGAAATAAAACCATTTTCGATTGATTAACTACCAATCATACAGTAAACGTACTTGGTATTACTGTGACATCAAATCTATCTTTGGAAATCTCAAATTGTACAAAGAGCTAAATCTGCCTCTCAGAAAACTTGGAGTGCTGTTCAGATGTCGAAGATTATTCTCATCTGAACAGTTGTTCCGACTATGTAAATAATTGATTCGTCCTCGTGTTGAGTACTACTATCACATCTGGGGAGGTTCGAGCTCGACGTGCTTATTTACAGAGTCGAGTCCAAAGCAATCCGACTTGTCAACTCTCCCAATCTGACACCAAACTCACCTTGCTTGAATTACGCCATAATGTTGGCTTTCTCCCTTTTCTATAGATACCACTTTGGTTTCTGCTCCCACCAACTGGCTGCTTGTATAACTCTGCCATTAGCTAGACCACAAAATACTCGGCAAGCCTCTACGTCTTTATTATTGTGTGGCCAATGGCAAGTCAAGGGTGGGCTATCATATTTGTTTCTTTCCTTTCACCACCAAGCTCTGGAATTATTTACCCTCATATATTTCCCAATAGTTATAACTTTCCCCTTTTCAAAAGGCAGGTTTTCCATTTCCTCAAAAACCCTTGTATAATCAGCAGAGGATGACAAGTTGATGTCTTAGGCCCACCAGAAAACTAAGATGGCGGCCATAGTATTGGCCACCATCTTGGTTTTCATGGTGGGTGGAGTCGGTGCCTTCATCTGGGTGCTGTGGTGGGTGGAGTCAATTTACATATTTGGGTGGGGTCGGGAAGCTGTCCGACCAATGAGTGCACATTTAACAAAATTGAAGAACCAAGAAACCACAACAACCATGACTGCTCTTGTAGACCTGCGACGTGAAATAATAATAATAATAATAATAATAATAATAATAATAGCAATAAAAACTAATGGTTTTCCTGGTTTTAATAAAGCTCGACACTCCACTCTTACCTGCTGCGTGTTTGACTCATGACGCTGGGTGATACAATAATGACGAGTTAAAAATATTATTTTTTATCAACACAATGTGAACAACAATGGCTGCCACAGTGAGCATGTACTATACGTACTCTGGATTGGCTTATAAACCTGTATTTAGGGTACAGCTTATACTGTTGCTCTATTCAAACTAGAAAAACCATTTGTTTGGTGCCAAATTACAGTTTTTAAGGCGTTTTGATGCAGACAAGCGTGCGATAGTTATATACTGTACACGGCCTTATAATGGAATGTTGTGCGACTTTAAACAAGTATGTTCTCAAATAGATCAGCAACGTAATAACGGAACAACGATAACCAGGATGATGTTAAGTGAGGACTTACTGTTGCATTTTGTTGTTTCTCATCAATAGTTCGGTCTTGATAAATGTGCAAATGTCAAAATGTTGTATCCGGAACACCATGTATAAAATACCTTTATGAAATGCAGTGGTTTGGTTAGTGCCAAAAAATATCCCAAGTGCGACCCTGGTTTGAAATTCTATTTTATTATTTATTTATTTTTTAAATTAAGCTTCAATTATGGCTGTTTAATGTGGGGGAAGCAGGCCGGACATTTCTTTATAAAAAGTGACTTTTCCATGAATAATCAATTATTTTCTGTCCTGCTATTTAAATAAGGCAGTGCAAATAAATTATTGGACAAATAAGAGCAGGTAATTAAAATTACTGTGTAAATATCCATAATCAGAAATGGTTGGGACTGTTTTTACAACTTCCCATTCATTAGGCATGAGAACATCATTAGATACAATTTCCAGCACTGAACCCGAGGCATGCGGAAAGGACATGCAAGGTAATCGGCCATGACATACAGCTAAAATTAATCCTACTCACCACGTGCTGTGAACTTTAGGCACTCTTCCTTGGACATGCCAGGCTTGAAAGCAGAATCCACAAAACCATAGATGTATGTGCTGCCAGAGCCACCAACAGAAAAGGGCTGCTTCACCATCATACCACCAATGGGCACAGTGTACACCTGTTAATAACGCACGACCAGGGGTTAATTATTCCACTTTGACCAAGGCTTGTGAAAGGACTCTAGAT
Source organism: Myxine glutinosa (assembly GCF_964187855.1). NCBI lineage: Eukaryota > Metazoa > Chordata > Myxini > Myxiniformes > Myxinidae > Myxine > Myxine glutinosa. The sequence continues at coordinate 33,407,438 of NC_136264.1, read as the reverse complement.
ATGTACTGAAGTGTCAAGCTGTTAGCTTTGAGAAGTCCGTGTTGTTGGTTATGACAATCAGTAAGTGTTCACGGATACAGTCACCAACCCTTCATCCTGTCTTATCAATATATAGATTGCTGCGGAGTGTCCAGTTGATACAGTGCATGCATGACTTTGGTTGAAATGGAGTCAAAACGATCAGTGACTCTCAGACCAACATGGTGACAGATTCAGTGATCACAACATGGTGAGAGACCTCTAAAAGCCAATAAGCCAACACTTCAAACTGCCAAGGTGTTCCATCAACCCGTCTGTACAATCTCTCTCCACCATATCACTGTCGAGATCCACAACCTTCTCGACCATGACAATGCAGAGACCCCAAAGTTCAAAGAACAAAGTAAAACTGTCAATCTTGGCACATTTTGTAAATGGACCAGACAGCATCAGCTCACAGGTCTTAACAACATTCTCTTCTGCTTTTTTTTTTTTTTTTGTTTACAGAATCGAGGCTCGTTTAAGAGCTAACACATTGAACATGAAAGCATGCACAGACACATAAAACATGCAATGAAGGGAGCGGGAGAGAAGAGGGGGGAGGGGGAGAGGGAAGCACACAAGCACAACAACAGAAGAGAACAGGGACGGCGGAAGATCTGTGGAAGGGGGAGGGCGGGGGAGGAGGGAAGGGTACACGGTACAAAGCAAATGAACACTTCTAGGAATTTCAGGAAAGAAGTTGGGGATTTAAAGAGGCAGATTTGGGGTGTTTTAACGGGGGTAGAAAAGATCAAGGTTTTGGGTGGGGGGAAGACGAGAGATGGTGGTGAACAGCTGTTTTAAAGACCTGGAGGGAGGAGAGGGATTGAAGAGAGTGTGGGAGTTTGTTCCAGAGGTGGGAGAAAAGATAAATGAAGGAGTGAAGGTGAGAAAAGAGACTTGATTTTGGCAGTTTCACCAGAAGACATCGGCTTCATCGCGGGAGATTCCAATGATTCTGAATGCTTTGGTTTCAACCGCGTGAAGCCGAGCTAGGTGTGAGGCAGGAGCACCAGCCCAGAGGGGAGAGCAGTATTCCATTGAGCTGCGGATGAAAGCCTTGTACGTGGTGAGGAGCTCAGAAGTGCCCAGAAAGGACTTCGCAAGACGGAGGATGCCCAGTCGGCGACTGGCTTTGGAGGCCAGCTGGGAAATGTGGTTTTCCCAGGAAAGACCATGGCATCATTTTGATCAGGAAAGATCAAAAGCTTGAGTGACAGAACTTCTTCAAGAGGATTGTTCAGAAAGTAGATGGGAAGGTTTTCCAGACAGTCTTTTTGGAGAGACAAAGTGAGAGTGTGAGATTTGTCAGGATTGAAAGACATGTTCCACTTGTTTGACCAGTTTGTGATATTGTCCAGGTCTGCAGAGAGTGAAGAGGCTGCTGCCTGCCGATCTGAGGGTTGGGATATGGAGCGGCAGAGAGTGGAGTCATCAGCAAAGAGATAGAGAGGATTTTCCAAAGAGTCGGAGAGATCATTAATGAAGAAACACATCTGGCACATCCTCTCTGCCCTTTTCAGCCTATTATTTGCTCAAAGTAATCTTTCCTGTGCTTGGAAATCTGCCAACATCACTGAATTACATAAAAAGGTGCAAAAACCAATCCCCTCAACTCCAGACAAGACCATCAGCTTACTTCAATCATCAGTAAGGTCGTGAAATCCATAATGGCAGTCGATATTAAATCCTTCCTTTTCTCCAACGGCCTCATCTCAGATCACCAATTTGGTTTCACACTAAGTCACTCCACTTTGGACATGCTGCTTCTACTCACCCAACACAATGGATGGAGGCCTCAATGTCACACATGAGATCAGGGCTGTCTCTCTGGACATATCTCGAGTTTTTTCGATAAAGTCTGGCATCCTACCTTACTCTCCAAACTTTCTGCCTGTGGCATCCAACTCCACACATGGCTTTCGGACTTATTCTCCTCTCGTAGCCAACGTGTGGCTCTCGGCATATGACAATCTAATCAATTTGTCCTTACAAATTGATTAGATTTTGGTGAAGATCTCAATACTCAAATCATTTAAGTGATATTTGATCATTGAGAGATAGGGACAAAAACAATATAATGCACGATATATCAAAAGGTTATTTGATGGATTTGAACGAAACTTGGTGGACAGGTTGGGTGTGTGACAAGGGCGAATTGATTACATGTTGGTGAAGATCCAGATCCGGACATGAGAATTTTTTGATTTTTCCAAGTGATTCTTCAACATCGAGAGATACGGTCAAAAACAATATATTGAACTGCAAAGCATTATATTTCAAAACGTTATGGACAATGGACATATTTGGTCAAAACTTGGTGGGCAGGTTGGGTGTGTGACAAGAACAAGCAGATTAGATTTTGGTTCAGGTCCGGATTCAGATCCGGCCCATCAGTGGGATACAAAACAAACTGTACAGCCTGTCGGAGGTATGCTCTCTAACAAATTCCGTTCTAGTTGCTTTGGGCTTTCTGACCCTTGACCCTCAATCCCATTCCACCAACTTTTAAAGTTCAATTTATGGTCCGTTTGACCTGTTAACCCTGAAACAGCCAACATGCACACACATACGTACACACATCTTCTCTCAATCCTCAGTTTTCTCTCTCAGACTGTCTGAAGGGCTTACTCTCAAAATGTCACTTTGCCTTTCCCCCCCAAAGCAGTAAGCATATCTGTCAATGTTTTGTAAAATGTGTTAGCCTAATTTTTCTGCAGATGCAGATCAACTCAAGTCATTATAAAAGACTAGCTTTCCATTAATTTGACTTTGGTTTGTTGTAAACTCTGCTTTGCTGAAATGAACTAAGGCTTTCATTGCCATCATAATTTGCTTTGGGGGCATTCACCTCCAATCTGGTGAACATCTGATGTCGAGGTGTCCGACATCAGACAATACCCTTGATAGCTTTCTGTGAAGTGTTTAAACAGTGAAAGGTACACAGTCTAGGCATTTCATCCCATAAATGTATGAGGGATATATATATACATATACACTGTAACCCCGATATAACGAACTGCTCGGGAGACATAAAAAAAAAGTTCGTTATTTTGAAGTGTTCGTAATACTGAATAACGTACGAATCACCATACTATCACACCTATTCATATACAAAACAACAAACTCTTTGTATTGTTCATTCATGTACATTTCATTGTTCGATTGTGCGAATAAAAAAAAATTTAAAAAGCATTGCGGTTGTGTCATTGTTTAAAAGTTCATGTATAAATAAAATGTTCAAGTACATGTAATATTCACCGAATGTTCAATTTACTGCGTGAAGAAACTGGTAATCTTGGATTGTTTACTCTTGGAGGTGGCGTTTTCTTTGCGTGCATAAGATAATAGCTGACGGAGCTGTAAAACTTTAATGCTGTCGACTGGTTGCCCTTCAAACCAGGAAAGTGCTCAAAGATTATCCAAATCTTCGCCATTAACTTCAGCAATGTGCTGTAAATCTCTGGCAATTTCCGATAAAAGGACATCGTCACTCTCATCAAACTCAGGATCCATGCATTTCTTTTGATAATGCTATAGCTTTCTCCATAACCATAGGGCCGGAAATCGGTATGTTGGCAGCTCGTTGTTGTTCGAACCATAGATAGACTGCCTGATCGAGATCGCCGTCATTCGCCTGCCGCATTTTCTTCCGCTTCAAACTATCTTGTTGACTGCATTTGTGGACAAATTCCCGTAACTCCTTTTCCTTTCCTTTGAACGTTGATATGCTGCTCTTAGGAATGCCGTATTCTCTGGAAAGGTTTGCCGCTTTCTCACCAAGACTGAGACGATCAATGATACGGAGCTTGTCTTCAACTGACAAGATCTTGCGTTTACGGGACGGTGTAGCCATATTGATTTGCCTTACGTTAAACAATATAATCTCATTAAATATGCGGGGGACAGGAGGTTCGTTCGTTATATCCGGAAGTTCGTAATACTGGTGTTCGTTATAGCGGGGTTCCAGTGTGTGTGTGTGTATATGTATGTATGTATGTATACATATAATACATATAATATATATATATATATATATATATATATATATATATATATATATATATATATATATATATATACATATATATATAAATATATATATATATATATATATATATATATATATATATATATATATATATATATACATATATATATATATATATATATATATATATATATATACATATATATATAAATATATATATATATATATATATATATATATATATATATATACATATATATATAAATATATATATATATATATATATATATATATATATATATATATATATATATATATACATATATATATAAATATATATACAGTGGGGAGAACAAGTATTTGATACACTGCCGATGTTGCAGGTTTTCCCACTTACAAAGCACGTAAAGGTCTGTAATTTTTATCATAGGTACACTTCAACTGTGAAAGACGGAATCTAAAACAAAAATCCTGAAAATCACATTGTATGATTTTTAAGTAATTAATTTGCATTTTATTGCATGAAATAAGTATTTGATCACCTACCAACCAGTAAGAATTCCGGCTCTCACAGACCTGTTAGTTTTTGCTTTAAGAAGCCCTCCCATTCTCCACTCATTACCTATATTAACTGCACCTGTTTGAACTCGTTATCTGCATAAAAGACGTCTCCAGACCGTCTCCGACCACAAAGACCGACCGCAAAGCCGTCTCCAGACCTGTCCACACTCAATCAGACTCCAACCTCTCCACAATGGGCAAGACCAGAGAGCTGTCTAAGGACATCAGGGACAAATTTGTAGACTTGCACAAGGCTGGGATGGGCTACAGGACAATAGGCAAGCAGCTTGGTGAGAAGGCAACAACTGTTGGCGCAATTATTAGAAAATGGAAGAAGTTCAGGATGACAGTCAATCTCCCTCGGTCTGGGGCTCCATGCAAGATCTCACCTCGTGGAGCCTCAATGATCATGAGAAAGGTGAGGGATCAGCCCAGCACTACACGGCAGGACCTGGTCAATGACCTGAAGAGAGCTGGGACCACAGTATCAAAGAAAACCATAAGTAACACACTACGCCGTCATGGATTAAAATCCTGCAGCGCACGCAAGGTCCCTCTGCTCAAGCCAGCGCATGTCCAGGCCCGTCTGAAGTTTGCCAATGACCATCTGGATGATCCAGAGGAGGAATGGGAGAAGGTCATGTGGTCTGATGAGACCAAAATAGAGCTTTTTGGTTTAACCTCCACTCGCCGTGTTTGGAGGAAGGAGGAGGATGAGTACAACCCCAAGAACACCATCCCAACCGTGAAGCATGGAGGTGGAAACATCATTCTTTGGGGATGCTTTTCTGCAAAGGGGACAGGACGACTGCACCGTATTGAGGGGAGGATGGATGGGGCCATGTATCGCGAGATCTTGGCCAACAATCTCCTTCCCTCAATAAGAGCATTGAAGATGGGGCATGGCTGGGTCTTCCAGCATGACAACGACCCGAAACACACAGCCAGGGCAACTAAGGAGTGGCTCCGTACGAAGCATCTCAAGGTCCTGGAGTGGCCTAGCCAGTCTCCAGACCTGAACCCAATAGAAAATCTTTGGAGGGAGCTGAAAGTCTGTGTTGCGCAGCGACAGCCCCGAAACCTGAAGGATCTGGTGAAGATCTGTATGGAGGAGTGGGCCAAAATCCCTGCTGCAGTGTGTGCAAACCTGGTTAAGAACTACAGGAAACGTCTGATCTCTGTAATTGCAAACAAAGGTTTCTGTACCAAATATTAAGTTCTGTTTTTCTGATGTATCAAATACTTATTTCATGCAATAAAATGCAAATTAATTACTTAAAAATCATACAATGTGATTTTCAGGATTTTTGTTTTAGATTCCGTCTTCCACAGTTGAAGTGTACCTATGATAAAAATTACAGACCTTGACGTGCTTTGTAAGTGGGAAAACCTGCAAAATCGGCAGTGTATCAAATACTTGTTCTCCCCGTCCCCACTGTATATATATATATACATATATATATATACATACATACATACATACATACATACATACATACACATACATACACACACACACACACTGGAACCATGTAAAGTTTTGACTTTTTCAACATATTTCAACCTACAGCTATTTGATCTTCATTTCAACAATATTGATAGATAAAGGTGATATAATATAACAAATATCATGAAACATTTACATTTTGAAGTCCATTGTATTATTTGAATAAACATAGCTGCAAATTTCACATGTGGAAAAAGTAAGTACAGTGAACCCTCGTTTATCGCGGGGGTTACGTTCCAGAACCCCCCGCGATAAACGAAAATCCGCGAAGTAGCGACCATATTTTTTTTTTTTTTTATATATATTTTAAAGCATTATGAACTCCCCACACTCTTATTAACCTTTCCCATACTCTTATAAACACTTCCTATACTCTTAAACACTTTTTACACTCTTAAACATACGTAATTTTAACAACATATAAAATTCTAATGGGTACTCACCATTGAAGATACTGTAGCTACCCATGGGTTCCCCAAGCAAGACCAGCATCAGAATCTCCTTGCTCCAGCCGGTGACGTCACCGGCGGGGATTCCCGGCGCGAGAGTGGCTGGTCACGTGACCGCTAAAGCGTGCCGCGCTTTGCGGGTATAATCAGCTACACCTGTTGATCACGTGACCACCGATTCACCGAAGCACGCCACGCTTGAGAGGCGTGGCTTTCGGTTTCTGGTTGTGCTTTATAATGCAGCCCGATAAATGGGCTTTTCAGTGTTCCCGAGTTGGTTTTGAGAATAAATATCTTCTCGGACGAGTTTGTGTCTTGCCCGTCATTTCGTCCGTATCAAGCAAGAGCCCCGGCTCTTCAATACTACAACTTGCGTGATGAAGATGATGATGAATTAGCTGTGCAGTACTGATGACGATGAAGGTGATGACGATGATGAATGTACTGGCGTTTTCCATACGCACGACTCTTTGTCTACCCTTCTACTGTACACTATGTACAGTATTTTATTTCTTGTAATATGTTTTAAATACTGTATTTTTCTTATTTCTTTATGTTTTTTAATTTTTTAGGCTAGAAAATGCTTATTTTACCACAAAAATATTTAAAATAATAGTATATAAAAATACATTTATACCGCAAAATCCCGCGATATAGCGAAAAATCCGCGATATAATTTTACATATACTAGCGAGAAAAAACCGCGATGTACTGAATCCGCGAAAAGTGAACCGCGATATAGCGAGGGATGACTGTACACCCCGACATTTATCACTACTTCAAATACCTAAAATTAGAATCAGGTGCACCAGCTCAGGTGCAAATGATTAAACATCGTCAGAGAGGATCTTGGAGGAACCTGTCTTATTTAAACCTCAGACATTTAGTTTGGTTTGCTCTTTGTTTTTGAAGTGTGCAGCGTCACCATGTCTAGATCAAAAGAGCTCTCTGAGGCCTTCAGAAAGAAGGTTATAGATGCCTACGAGTCTGGGAAGGGATTTAAAAAGATCTTCAAACAATTTGAAATCAATCATTCGACTGTCCGGAAGATCATATACAAGTGGAGAAGATTCCAAACAACTGCCAACTTGTTCAGGCCAGGCCGCCCCAGCAAGTTCAGCCCAAGAGCAGACCGCAAGATGCTGAAAGAAGTCTCTAAGAACCCCAGAATGTCATCACGGGACCGACAGGTAGCTCTTGCCACTGTTGATGTCAAAGTGCACGAGTCTACCATTAGAAAGAGGCTGCACAAATTTGATCTACATGGGAGGTGTGCCAGGAGGAAACCTTTGCTGTCCAGAAAAAACATCAAGGCAAGACTAAAGTTTGCCAATGAACACCTCGGCAAAGACCAGCACTTCTGGAACAATGTGCTCTGGACAGATGAGTTAAAGGTAGCGCTATTTGGCCACAGTACCAGAAGACATGTTTGGCAAAAACCAAACACAGCATTTGACCACAAGAACCTGATACCAACTGTAAAGCATGGTGGTGGAAATATTATGGTTTGGGGCAGCTTTGCTGCATTAGGGCCTGGGCAGCTCACCATCATAGAATCCATGATGAATTCTTCATTGTACCAGAGGGTGCTTGAGGATAATGTGAGGCCATCTGTCGGTAAGTTGAAGCTCAACCGAAGGTGGACCTTGCAACATGACAATGACCCTAAACATACCAGTAAATCCACCAAGGAATGGCTGAAAAGAAAGAAATGGAGGGTTCTGGAATGGCAAAGTCAAAGCCCGGATCTAAATCCCATTGAGATGTTGTGGGGGGATTTGAAACGAGCTGTGCATGCTCTTTCGGTATTCAGGATTGCAAAGCAGATAGCGAAAGAGAGGTGTGATGTGATGGGGGTGAGTTGCTTGAAGGATGAAGTGGGACAAATCGTTGTGGACCCAGATGGAATTAAAGGAAGATGGAAAAGATATATGGAAATGCTGTTGAATACAGAGAATGAATGGGATGGCAACATAGAGAGTAACCCAGTTTTAGGACCGGCAGAGAAGATAACTGAGAAGGAAGTTGAAGAAGCGATAAAAGCAATGAAGAGTAGAAAAGCCGGAGGGCCGACAGGAGTTGTGGGAGATATGTTGAAGGCAGCAGGAAGTTGGGGTGTGAAGAGAATGACAGAGATCTGTAATCTGGTGGTGAAGGAAGGCCGCATTCCAGTGGTACCCTCGTCCCTCTACACAAGGGGAAAGGTGACCCTCTGGAGTGTGGCTCGTACCGAGCGATAAAGGTATTGGAGCATGGAATGAAGGTTTTGGAAAAGGTGTTGGAGAGGAGGATAAGGAAGAAGGTGAAGATCGACGAAATGCAGTTTGGATTTATGCCAGGAAGAGGAACGACAGACACACTTTTTATTGTAAGGCAGTTGCAGGAGAAGTACATGGAGAAGAGGCAGAAGTTGTTTCTTGAGTTTGTTGATCTGGAGAAAGCATTCGATAGGGTTCCACGCGAAGTATTGACATGGGCATTGAGGAAGTTAGGAGTGGAGGAATGGTTGATCAGAGTAGTGATGGCAATGTACAAAAGAGCGCGCACAGCTGTAAGGACGAAGGACGGGAACAGTGGTGAGTTTGAGGTGAAGGTGTGAGTGCATCAGGGGTCGGTACTAAGTCCACTCCTATTTGTAGCTGTGATGGAGGTGCTGGCTCAGAATGTAAAGGAGGGTTTACCGTGGGAGTTGTTGTATGCAGATGATCTGGTGTTGATTGCGGAAAGTATGGATGGACTGAAGGAAAAGATGAACAAGTGGAAGGAATGTATGGAGACAAAAGGTCTGAAGGTGAATATCGGAACGACGAAGGTGATGGCAAGTGGTAAAGCATGTGGTGAGGTGGAAAGAACTGGGAAGAGGCCATGTGCTGTGTGCAGGAAGGGTGTCGGAGTGAACTCCTTTCAATGTACAATGTGCGCTGAGTGGGTTCATCAAAAACGTAGTGGTCTGAGAGGGTCATTAACCAGTGTGGCAGCTACACTCAAATGTAAGGTGTGCACAGAGGGAGCTGCAGATGGAGGAAATGTTGAGTTGAATCTTGGAGACGGCGTGAAGCTGGAAGGTGTGAAAAAATTTTGCTACCTCGGAGACATGCTGAATGGAGAAGGTGGATCAGACTCGGCAACGGTTGCTCGAGTGAGATGTGCATGGAAGAAGTTTCGGGAACTGACTGGCATGCTGATGAGGAGGGGAGTGTCGTTGAAGCTGAAGGGAAAGGTGTTTGCTGCATGTGTGAAAAGTGTTATGATTTATGGGAGCGAGACATGGGTAATGAACGTAGAGCAGCAACGAAGGCTGGAAAGGGTGGAAATGTGAATGGTTCGGTGGATGTGTGGAGTATCGTTGAGAGAGAGGAAGACAAATGATGAATTGCGAAAGATGATGGGAATAGAGCATGTGATTGATGCTGTGAAGAGGAACAGGTTGAGATGGTTTGGTCATGTGTTGAGGAAGGATGAAAGTGACTGGTTGAGAAGAGTGATGGAAATGAATGTGGAAGGAAGAAGAAGACGGGGAAGACCGAGAAAGACTTGGCTAAAGATGGTGGAAGAAGAAATGCGGGCAAGGGGGTTAACAAGGAGAGATGCAGAAAATAGGGCAAAATGGAGAAGATTGTCATGGGGACCGCAAGGCTAACCCCCACTCTCGCAGGGAAAATGGCCTTAAAATGCATGTCGTTGTTGTTGTTGTTGTGCATGCAACAAACCCCTCAAACATCGCACAGCTGAAATAATTCTGCATGGAGGAGTGGGCAAAAATTTCTCCCAGTCGATGTCAGAGACTGGTAGACAGTTATAAGAAACGCCTCCTTGAGGTTGTTTCTGCCAAAGGGGGGCAATACCACCTATTAGAGCCAAGGGTGTACTTACTTTTTCCACATGCAAAATTTGCATTTATGTTTATTTAGATTACACAATGGACTACAAAATGTAAATGTTTCATGATATTTGTTATATTATATCACCTTTATCTATCAATATTGTTGAAATGAAGATCAAATAGCTGTATGTTGAAACATGTTGAAAAAGTCAAAATTTTACATGGGGTGTTCTTACTTTTTCGTGTGTGTGTGTGTGTGTGTGTGTGTGTGTGTGTGTGTGTGTGTGTGTGTGTGTGTGTGTGTGTGTGTGTGTGTGTGTGTGTGTGTATATATATATATGTATATATATATATATATATATGTGTATATATATATATATGTATATGTATATGTATATATATATCAGTCACTATGCGACCCTCATATCATCAGTGGAGAACCGCCAGCAAGGTGTCCCATACAGCTGCTGCTGCACCTTGCTGGGAGCGATAAGCACCGCCTGCCACACGGTAACGTTATCTCTGGTATCCACTCATCATATGGAGTCGACCTGGTTGCGGTTGGGAGTTACTAATAATGGTATCTGTAATCTGGTTCTCCAACCTAATGAGCGGACAGCATGACGTCATCGCCATGCATGTCCGCATTGCCTGCAAAGCTCCAGAGGAACCATCTAATGACGCACTGCTAGATGGTTCCTCTGGAGCTTTGCAGGCAATGCGGACATGCATGGCGATGACGTCATGCTGTCCGCTCATTAGGTTGGAGAACCAGATTACAGATACTATATATATATATATATATATATATATATATATATATATATATATATATATATATATATATATATATATATATATATATATATATATATATCTCTTCATAGACCGACTAATGAAGTGTGTTAAGCATGGTCAAAGTTATGTGGTTCTGTCAAAAAAGGTTAATCAGCTTTACAATCTTACCAGCAGCCATGTTATATGGCCCCACATAGCATGAAGGGTACTGAAGTAAAATGCTAGGATTGTGTGATCCAATACATTAACAGTTATATCAGAATGGATAAAATCATCAAATCAGAGAAAAGTGAAGGTGAGTCGCACGGTGACATACTGACCTGACCTCCCTTTCGCTTGTCCCATCCAGCAACGATAATTCCAGCAAGCAGATCTTCACGGTAATTGTAGCAGTATTCTCGGAAGATGCTGGCAGCAGTGTGGACAAGCGGGGCTTGCTCCATCTCAATGCTGGCATGAGGGTCAGCAACAGAAACAAACAATGTAGATTAGCAAATCGTTTGAAAAAAAAAAAACTTTTCAGGCTGGCAGACTAGCGTCGAATTATGCGTATTCGCCTCGAAGCTGTCCAGCTCGGATTCCAATCTCGGTCCAACTACAAAATATCATCCCGGTGGTTTTCATGCAGGGAAAGTAATCACTGTGTGCACCGTTCCTTGGATGGATGTTAAACTGGGCATCCCTTCTGTTACACAACATAATTTGGTGGGATTAAAGATCCTATGGTGTCCTTTACGAAAAGTAGGCAAGATATCGCCAGCACCCTCAACAAATAGCAAATTCCAGCTCACACCTGCAGGGGGCACTGTATCAACGGCACAGCTGTGGCCTCATACAACGATGACAAACAACAGTTATGTGTTACTTTTGAAAGAAGAAGAGGAAGAAAAAAAACTTTCAAAGCAAACTCGCAGGTGAGATACACAAAATATACAACAACAACAACAACAACAGGCATTTTAAGGCCATTTTCCCTGCTAGAGTGGAGGTTAGCCTTGCGGGCCCCATGACAACCTTCTCCATTTTGCACTATTTTCTGCATCTCCCCTTGTTAACACCCTTGCCCGCATTTCTTCTTCCACCACCTTTAGCTAAGTCTTTCTCGGTCTTCCCCGTCCTCTACTTCCTTCTACATTCATTTCCATCACTCTTCTCAACCAGTCACTTTCATCCTTCCTCAACACATGACCAAACCGTCTTAACCTGTTTATCTTCAGAGCATCCATCAAAGGCTCTATTCCCATCATCTTTCGCAATTCATCATTTGTCTTCCTCTTTCTCAACGATACTCCGCACATCCACCGAACCATTCGCATTTCCACCCTTTCCAGCCTTCGTTGCTGCTCTATGTCTCGCTCTATGTCTCGCCCATGTCTCGCTCACATAAATCATAGCACTTCTTACACATGCAGCATACACCTTTCCCTTCAGCTATACACAAAATATACTCACATATATTTGATAAATAATGAACTTTAAGTGAAAGTTTAAAAAAAATTATAATCTTCACATGAAGTGGATTACAAGGCCACAATACAAATCTACAATGCTGGCAAGGGATGTTGGAATTCGCGTTCTTATCGATTAAAATACACATTCAAATGCAGATATTTGAGCCTAGAGTTGCTTCTCCTACGAGGAATAGTCTTCGACATTGAAAATAGGTGCACTTGCGACCTGTGTACCGATATAAGAGCACATCGAGATACAAGGATGAGAAAAGAAGAAAATAGAATTTGACATGAATACATCGATGGAGCCTGGAGAGAGACAGAGAGAGAGAGAGAGAGAGAGAGAGAGAGAGAGAGAGAGAGAGAGAGAGAGAGAGAGAGAGAAAGAGAGAGAAAGAGAGAAAGAGAGAGAAAAAGAGAGAGAGAAAGAGAAAGAAAGAGAGAGAGAAAGAGAGAGAGAAAGAGAGAGAGAAAGAAAGAGAGAGAAAGAGAGAGAGAAAGAGAGAGAGAAAGAGAGCGAGAAAGAGAGAGAAAAAGAGAGCGAGAAAGAGAGAGAGAAAGGGAGCGAGAAAGAGAGAGAGAAAGAGAGAGAGAAAGAGAGAGAGAAAGAGAAAGACTTTGACTTTTCTTCCCCTTTATTACAAGGAAAACAAGTTTTACATGGTGAAAGATGTTTGTACAGGCATCAAAAAGAAATAACCAGGAAGGAAAGGGGTAACAGAGAAGCAATACTTTAGATTTATAAATTGATTGTTAAAACACCACCAACCATACCACATAAGGATTGTTTCACACACCACCGATTTTTAAATAAAGCAGGATCTTGAGTTTCAAACTCAAAAAGAACACGCGATGTAACCAATGCTTTAAAAACAGTTAAAACGTCATCAGCTAAAACGTCAGTGTTCTGCAGTTTTCGTTTCCTCGATAAATAAATGGCAAGTTTTGCCTCAGAACACAGAAAGTTTGCTTAAAGACATTCATTTTTACATTGATACAAAACATTAAAACCAAATATGAAAACACAATGTGTAAAAGTCAAACCGAGCCCCCGGATCACACGTGACAGGATTTTAAAAAACGAGGCCAACCTTGAACATTCAATGAAAATGTGAAAAATGGTCTCTGGGGTGTCGCAAAAGGGGCACAATTCCGAGTTTTCAGGACATATACGGTGGGACAGGATGTTGCAAGGCAGGATATGGTGCGCTAACCGCCATTGTAGATCACCCGAGCGCTTGACAGTAGGTTCTTTGTACATCACCTGCCAGTTTATTGTTGTGAAACGGTTAGCTTGGAGCAGCGCTCGCCAATGAGCTTGTGGCTCTGCAGGTTTGCCAGGAAAAAGAGTGAGAACACATAGATTGTACACTGAGGATTTCTCCATCTGGTTAAAGAGCCTAAAACTTTGAAATAAAATTAAAAGATTTGGGAAAGGACATTGGGATCGATGGAGGGCATCTTCTATGTCTGGGTCCCATTTTAACCCGGTTTGCTTAAAGGTCCGTAAAATCACAGAGAAAATTCTGCCAATGACTCTGATGGACCTCACACTGGTGGCCACGGCAATGTCAGCAGCTGGCTTCCATATATGTACAAGGGGGTTCCTGAGGTGTTTTACTCTGGTAACGCCGACATCAATAAACTTTTGCATGAAAGATCTGTCACTACAGACCCCATCAAAAAAAGAATTTAAAAATATTGGTTCATTTAAAAACATCTGAAGGGAGTAAGCACTGGTGTCGCGGCGAAAAGAAACAGCCTGCCACGCTTCCAGCATGCTTCGGTAGAACAACGGGACCGATGTCATATCCACGCGCTTCGCGTCGAGAAGAAAAAGCTCGTCACCATAGCCAAGTTTCCCAGCTTGCCTAAGCAAACAATGGGCAAAGGCTTTCCATGGGACGTCGGAGTATAGAAGCCTTCGTACTGAAAGGAGGCGAAAAGCCATCACTTTGCTCGTCACATCTATTAGCCCCTGTCCACCTTCTGCAGTCGGCAGGCTTAGTATTCCTGGCCGGAGCCAGTGCTTTCCCCCCCAGAAAAAATCTACAAAAGAGCTTTGAAGTTTTTTAAGGATAAAACCTGGGGCCTGCAGTGCTTTAAAAACATGCCAGAGCATTGATGCCGCGAGATTATTAATGACCAGAGTACGACCCCGGAAGGAAAGCTGCCTCAATAGTCCCCTCCATTTTATCAACCGCTGCTCGGTTTTGGTAATCAGCGACTCCCAGTTTTTTGAAATAAAATCTTGAGTTCCAAGAAAGACACCGAGGTAGTGTATTCCTTCATTGGTCCATACAAGGTGCCCTGGTAGGGTTGGAGGGGGAGTTTCATTCCGTGGACCTAAGTAAAAAGCTTTGCTCTTTTCCCAATTAACTTTAGTCGAGCTTGCCAGGCTAAATTCCTCGACAGACTCAACCAGAGCGCGAACATCGTCATCGGAGTACACAATTGCACAGAGGTCATCCGCATAAGCAATGGTCTTTACGGGATTTTCTAACGGCAGAGGATAAAACCCTTGTAGCCGTGTGCGTAAACGATGTAGTAAAGGTTCAATTGATAGGGAGTATAGAAGGCCAGACAGGGGGCACCCTTGACGAATACCCCTGGTAACAGGGAAAGGCTGACTTAAGATGTTATTAACTTTGAGCAAGCTAAAAATATTATTATACAATATTTTGATATAACAAATAAAATTTTCCTTAAAACCAAACCCCCGTAAAACTGCAAAGAGATAAGAGTGATCAATCGTGTCGAAAGCTTTTTCTTGGTCTAAAAACACCAGACCAACATTTCTATGTTCAGCAATACAAATGTCAATCATGTCACGTACAATAAAAATGCTATCGTGTATTGTCCTTTTAGGGATGCAATAGGATTGATCGAATAGGATTGATCGGGGTGTACAATCTCCCCAATCAGAGGTTTGAGGCGGTTGGCAAGAACTTTTGAAAAAATCTTGTAGTCCGTGCAGAGGAGCGAAATGGGACGCCAATTTTTAAGCTGCTGGAGGTCTCCTTTCTTAGGTATGAGAGCAAGTATAGCCCTGCGACAGCTGATTGGTAACAAGCCTGTTCGTAGGCTATCAACTTCAAGCAACTCAGGTCCCAACAAATCCCAGAAGGTTTTGTAGAACTCTGCAGGGATTCCATCAAGTCCAGAAGCTTTACCTGTGGGCAAAGTTTGCAAAGCAGTAAAAAGTTCGTCAAGAGTCACTTCCTTGTCAAGTTGTTGACATGCAGGTTCGGACAAGGTGGGCAAAGAAGTGGTTAAGGAACGAATCATGTCTTCTTTAATGTTTCTGGCACAATACAAGTCAGAGAAGTATTGTTTTGTCAAGCTTCTAATGACTTTTGGATCGCGTGTTGTTCGGCCTCCTGGTGCCTGCAGCGAAGTTATTTGCTGGTTTCTCCTTTTTCGTGCTTCCAAAGCAAAGAAAAACTTGGAAGGAGTATCAATAGAGCTGTAGTTCTCCATTCGTAGCCTTATTAGAGCCCCTCTGGCTTGTTTTGCACAGAGTTGAGCAAGGAGTGCTTTCTTCGTTGCTATTAGAGAACTAGTCCTTTCGGCACTGGGAGCTGGGAGGCTTGACTGGAGAGACAATATTTCTTTGGCAATTAGAGATTGCAGCGCAGATTCGTTCTTTGTACAAAAGGAGCTATATTGCTGGCAAAAGGTCCTAATATGGGTTTTCGCATTGTCCCACCATTGTATGAGGCAGGAGTAGGAAGGCTTCCGTAGTAGTAAAGCTTCCCAAAAGGCTCGGAAGGCGACAGGAAAAGCGTCATCTTGCAGAAGACTCACATTGAAGGTCCAATGGGCAGTGCCACGATTTCGAGCCAGGGAGAGTATATGAAGAACAACCATGTGATGGTCCGAAAACCACTTGAGGTGGCGTCAACATGGTCTATGACGTTTAGAGAGTCATTATTGATGTAAAATCTGTCTAGCCTTGCAAGAGATAGCCGGCCATTTGCACATCGGCACCACGTGTATTGCCGTGCAGATGGGTTCTGGAGTCTCCATACATCCATAAGGGAGAATTTGGACAATGCTCTCTTTAAGGGTGTTGTACTTGATGGGTGGGGCTCTTCTCCATTACGATCAAGGGTGGGATACAATGTGCAATTAAAGTCCCCACACAGACAAACAAGACCATCAAAATCAAGGTGTGTGAGGGACATTTCTAACTGTGTGAAAAAAACTAATCTTTCCGTGCTCGTACTGGGTGAATATACATTTATTAAAGTGTGTTTATAACCATTATAAAAGAAATTAACTGAAACTAAATGCCCTTTAGTAATCTCCTTAAAAGTGACATTTTCAGGACAGAAAGAAGGATTTAAATAAATAGCCACTCCAGCACTAGGACAGGTCAAGCTACTAAAGAACCACTGTCCTTTCATGATGCGAGTCCATTCGCTCAGGCACGAAGAGCTACATCTTGTCTCTTGCAAAAGAGCAACATCGAAATGTTTTTGCTCGACAAGCAACTTTACCTGAGCTTTACGCAGGGGTGAACGTCCCCCATTTATATTTAAAGTTACAACAGAGAAGGTCATGGTGTAAGTAGGGAAGGTTTATCATGTAAAGGGAAGTTTGGGTGTGCTTGTAGCTCTTTCCGAGCTTTCAATACACACTTTCTAAGGCGAAAAACTTGTGACTCAGTCACACCAAGTTGTTCAGCCTTAAGGAGGAGACGTCTTGAGGAGTTTATAAAGCCAGACAGGTCCGGGAAGAAGGTCATAATTTTAACCTTTTTCTTTCGAAAGGTGTCCTGAAGAAACTTTAGAATTTCCATGGGTGATAAATCATCATCACCCTCCAGTTCCTTGGCTATTGCTGGGTCATTCCAGACCTCACTACTAGCACCAGAGGCAAGCGACGAGGCCCCATCTGAGTCGTAATCCGAAAGGTCTTCATTTTTTCCCCCACACACCGAAACCGATGCTCTCATAACGGGAATATCGTCTTCTACTAAAGGTGCAGCTGTTTCCACAGCGGGAGTTTTAAAAACCGTAACAGGGATTGACGTTTTTATATCAGAGGCTTTGCACTCTCCTTCTGGAGCTGCTACTTCTTCTGCCTCCATTACCTCAGACACTTCATCGTCAGCAGGGTGCGGGACGAGAGCAGGTTTATGGTTCTTGACTTTAGTTTCAGTAACCGGGGTGGTTACCACAACATCTTGGGGCATTGCGCT
>NC_136264.1:33326783-33389431 GCF_964187855.1 Myxine glutinosa | reverse complement strand
TCTTAAGAAAGATAAATAAAGGAGCCAACCGTTGACATTCAACATAAATATGAAAGAGGTTTTCAGGTCTTTTACAAAAGGGACATTCATCTGCTAGGAGACTTGAGAAGCGGTGCAGCAAGTGGTTAGAGGGGAGGATCCAGTGTGCAAGTCTCCATTGGAGGTCACCATGTCGTGGCGGCACAGGAGGATGATAGAATCCTTTCCAATTAGGAAAATATGGGGGGGAACAAGGTAAGAGGTCTCTCCATCGAACCCTCCGCGGTGTCATTTGCCCTTGCAAAAGGAAACTTACGCAACCCAAATAGAGGTCTTTTTGTTTCGGAAACCCATTGAATCCTATGCTAAAGGGGGTACACGGAGGAGAGTTGGCAAGAGAAAACTTGCAAATAAGTTCAGGAAAGGTAGCAGGAGAGGCACCTTGTTCATTGTCTGCTTGGACTTGCTCCCAGTTAGGTGAAAGCTGTACATAGGTATGAAGCACACAGCGTAGCATACGTGCCACAACTCTGGAGGATCGCACGCCAACCAGGCTTGCCAATGCATCAGCTCCAATCCAACTGCCACTTGGGCTTAAAAGATCGGCGACCGATTTTATGTTCTTCGCGACAAAGCGTTGAACGAGGCACCTATCAGCAGGCATATCATGGAAAATTGAATTGTAAAACAAAGGTTCCATCAAGAACATTTGCTTTGTGTACGAATGCGTAGCTCTTGTTGTTGTTAGAGTTCGCCATGCGTTTAGTACACTTTGATAAAACCTGGAGAGGGGAGACATATCAAGATGCGAGAGATCCATCAAGAATATAGCGTGGTCATAGCCTAGTCTCCCCGCCTGCTGCAAAAGCCGACGAGCGACGCCGACCCAAGGTGGAGAGGGGTGCATGTACAGCATGCGTAGAGCAACCGAAAGTCGAAAGGCCATTAACCGGCTCTTTATGTCAACCAGGCCTTGGCCTCCATCGGTCAGTGGCAAGCTGAGGACCTCGGGTCGCAACCAGTGCTTTCCATCCCAGAAGAAAGACACAAAGCACTTCTGGAGCTGTTGAAGCAACACTACCGGAGGGTGCAGCACAAAGAACCTGTGCCATAGGGTAGAGGCCACCAAACTGTTGATCACCAAGACCCTTCCACGATAAGACAGTTGTGTTATCAGATTTCTCCATTTTTGCAGTTTCCCTTCAACAAGATCCAACAGACCAGCCCAATTCTTTGCTACTGTGGCGTCATTACCCAAGAACACTCCAAGGTATTTCACGCCATCAGTGGCCCATGCAAGAGGAGCAGGAAGTTTGGGTGCCGAGTGACATGACGGACCAAGCCAAATGGCGCTCGTTTTCTCCCAATTCACTTTGGCTGAAGAAGCCTTTTCAAACACGGATAGACAATAACGGACAACGTTAATGTCATTGAGGTTCCGCACAAAAACACACACATCATCAGCATATGCCAGCACCTTAATGGGCCGTTCAAGATGAGAAAACCCAACCCCGGTTAGTCTAGCACGCAAATAACCCAGTAAGGGTTCGATGGAGAGAGCATAGAGCAAGCCAGAGAGGGGGCAACCTTGTCGAATTCCCCTGTTGACAGGCAAGGGTGTAACAAGTCCATTGTTTATCTTAAGCACACTAGAGATATTGTTATACAGTATCTTAATGTAAGAAATGAAGGTCGGACCAAGTCCAAACCGTTCAAGCACTTTGAAGAGGTACCGATGATCGACGCGGTCAAAGGCCTTCTCCTGATCAAGGAGAAGGAGTCCCAAATCTGTGGGGTTTTCTTTGCACAGTTCAATCATGTCTCTTACAAGGGAGATGTTGTCATAGATGGAGCGCTTGGGTACACAATAACATTGGTCTTCTTTCAACAATGAGGAGAGATGAGGAGTAAGTCGCAATGCCAGGGCTTTTGAGAATACTTTATAGTCTGTGCATAGCAAAGAGATTGGGCGCCAGTTTTTAATATAGAGCAAGTCTCCTTTCTTTGGAATGAGGGTGAGAATAGCCCGTCGGCAACTCTGAGGGAGCTCTCCAAGCTGGCAGCTTGCGTTCAAGGTGTTGAGGAGTTCGGGACCCAGTAGATGCCAGAATTTATTATAAAATTCAGTTGTGAGTCCGTCCAATCCGGGCGCTTTCCCAACAGCAAGGCTGTGCAGAGCGGCGCCAAGTTCGTCCAAGGTAATGGGCCCCTCCAGGTAGGAACGTCCACCCTCACACAACACTGGCAGCCCTACGGAGATAGAGGCGACACTGACGGGATTTATTTGCTCCATCGAGTATATTTTCGAGAAATATTCCTTTGTGAAAAGTTTAATAACTGATTGGTTGAAAGTGATGGATGAGTCTGCCAAACGCAGTTGAGAGAGCTGTTTGTTCGGGAGGCGTTTCTCTAAGGAAAAAAAATACTTAGTTGGTATGTCTGTCTCGTTAAGGTGCTGCACCCTCATCCGAACTAGGGCACCACGTGCATTCCTCTCAGTTATTTCTTTCAATAAAGACTGTTTTTCGGTTAAGGCTCTTTGCACATTATTATTTTGTCCTGTGACCCTCTGAAGATGTAAAATCTCTGATTGCAATAATTTCCTTGCTTCATAATCAGCCCTTTTTGAGAAGCTCTGGTATTGTTGGCAGAAGCCTTTGATTTGGGTTTTTACTAGATCCCACCACACCAGTGGGTTAACAGAACAGCTTAGCTTCCGTTCCAAGAGATCTGTCCAGAAAGATTCAAAAGCCTGAATAAAGTTGAAGTCTTCTATTAAACTATTGTTGAACTTCCAGTGAGAACTCCCTGGACACGGTTTCGAGAGTTGAACGAATGCTCGAGCTAGGAAGTGATCGGAGAAACCGGAAGGCACGATGTCAGATTTGCAAACTCCATGTAACAGGTGAGAATTTACATAAATGCGATCAAGCCTCGCAAGTGAGATGTGGTTGTTGGAACAACGACACCATGTGTAGGATTGTTCGGAAGGGTGTTGCAAGCGCCAGACATCATGGAGATTATATTTTGCGATGATATTTGCAAAGAGTTTTGCGGTACATGGTTGAGGTTCCGGCCCGTTTCGGTCGCATGAGGCATTAACAGTACAGTTAAAATCGCCACCAATAATTAGACAAGTCTGCAGATCCAGTGTTTGGAGGAACTTTCTCAGTTCAGCAAAGAAGGAGATCCGCTCACCATTTTTGCTTGGAGCATACACATTAAGGATTGTAAACTTGACCTGATTGAGATAGAAAGTCACAGAGGCAAGATGGCCATCAATGATGTTCGCAAATTGAAGCGAGGATGGTTGGAAATGTTTCCCTAAGACAAACATGATTCCTGCCTTAGACGAGGAGCTGTTACTAAAGAAACACTCCTTATCCATAATGAGCCGCCACTGGGCCTGAACAGATCTGACAGCGTGGGTCTCCTGCAACAACGCTATGTCGAGACCGTTTGCGTTTATCAGCTGCTTGATTTGGATCTGGCGGAGTGAACTTCCACCACCATTGACATTTACTGTTCCAATCTTGAAACTCACCATGAATTAACTTAGAGTCTTTTTCGTCTTGGCGATCAATTTTCTTAAACGGTGACAATGTGTCTGAGGAAAGTTGAATAAGTCAGGCCTGCGTATAATAGCCTGAGCACACTCAAGGAAGGACGGTAAATCGGGAAAGTATTCTGTTAGGTTTATACTGCGTTTCCTGTACGTATTTTGCAAGAAAAGTCGTATTTGTTCAGGGGAAGTAGGACCTAGACTGGTAGGTTTCTCCATTGCTTCCACCTGGCTGTTTGCTTCCTCCAGGTCAGATTCGTCGGAGTCAGTTTTAATTTCCGAATCACACAAGCTTGTATAATCCTGCATGTCGCTGCTGTCATCAATATTGGCACACGGACCTGCACTAGTTGTAACATCTGTGTGCTCTCCCACCGTGGGAACATTGCTTTGAGGAATAACAGCAATAATCTGTGGATTTTGTGAAACAGAAACAGCATCAGCAGATGCAGCGATGTTGCTTCCCCCGACTGCAACAACCTCCGATGGTGTGGCGGTATCTAGCAGAATAGGAGTCTCTTGCAAGATATTGATTCCTGCGATTCCAGCTTCACCCGGTGATGAAGTGAGAGCAGTAACTGGGACAGTTTCGCTATTTTCTGCTGGCGGGAATTCAGCATCATCATGCTCAGGATTAACATTTTCCAAAGTGACAGCAAGTTCATCACCAGTGGCCTCGGCAGGTTCATCACCAATGGTCTCAGCAGGTTCATCACCAGTGGTCTCGGCAGGTTCATCACCAGTGGTCTCGGCAGGTTCATCACCAATGGTCTCAGCAGGTTCATCATCCATGTTCTCGACAGGTTCATCACCAGTGGTCTCAGCAGGTTCATCACCAGTGGTCTCAGCAAAATCATCAGAGGACTTTCCAATAGCCGAGTCCGTAACAGGTGAGACGATTCCATTTGATTTGTTAACAGGTAAACCAGTCCCTGCATGTGGAACGTCTATGTCCTCACATGAAAGGGGGCCGAACTTGTTGGCTGTAGGTACAGGGTTTGTCCCAGGTAAGCCTTGTAGAGTGGCATCGGTCACGACTGGGGGGGGGGTGTTACCGACAGGTTGCTTATTGTTAAATGCTGCCTTTTTCTGAGTTAAATGACCGTCGGGAAGGGTCTTTCTCTTTCTTGACGGAACAATGGTGAAACCATCCCCGACGTTCGTTGTGCTGTTTGGATCATCGGGATGGGAAGGCTGAGCGTTATTGCCGGACATGGAAGATGTTCCCTTCACAGCCGAAGCAAAAGATGAAGAAGAAGAATCCTTGTTGTTTACGTGGTTTGTCCCATCGTTCGACGAAGCCGTTTTTGGGCAAGAGCGTTTCAGGTGTCCGAATTTACCACATTCAAAACATTTCAAGGTATCAGTGGTTACGTATAATTGGTAATCATGATTATCAATTTTGAATTTCAAAACAATGTTCAGCGTTCTTTCGACGTTAGAAGGAGGAAGTACAAGATAAGCTTGTCTCCTGAAAGACATCACATGTTTAGCCCGGTCGTCCTGGCAACGTAAAGGTAACATCGTGACATGCGAAACCACAGTACCATAACGAGATAGTTCGGAGACCAGTCTCTCGTTCTTCAGGAATGGAGGACAGTTCGAGATGATGACCTTAACGGCTGGAGTGTCGAGAGGGGACACGAGTACGAAATGTCCGTCATCTGTCGATAATCCTGTACGTACAATCTCGTGAACCAGTTCAGCCTCGGATACGAAAATAACGACACGTTTGTTCATTCGCGAGGCCGCGCGAACTTTATCAATACCGATTATGTTGCCCACAGCAATAACGAGGTCTTCGACGCTGACCTCGTTCGGTGGGACACAAACGACGCCATGTCTACGAGTTAACGCTTCATATGCTGCGTAACGCGAAAACGAAGTCATAATTTACAGGGGACGAGGGGGGGGTGGGACAGGGGACGAGGGGGGGGGACAAGGGACGAGGATGGGGGTGGGACGGGGAACGAGGGACGGGGGACGAGGGACGGGGGACGAGGGACGGGGGACGAGGGACGAGGGACGGGGGACGAGGGACGGGGGACGAAGGACGAGGGACGGGGGACGGGGGGCGGGGGACGAGGGACGGGGGACGAGGGACGAGGGACGGGGGACGGGGGATGGGGGGGGGAGGACGGGGGGGGGGGACGAGGACGGGAGAGTGAATATCGCTCTCGAACAGTGATTAATTAATTACGAGCCGAGACAGATTTTCAAAGGCGAAAACAAACACAGCTGGTGGAGAAAAAAGCGATCAGCCGGAGGACGGGATGGGCCGCCGATTAATGCAAAAGTTATCCACAAACAGCTGCGGGCTCTCTTTCTCTCTCTCAGAAAATGGAAAAGGAAACAAAGGACACGGAGTGAATATAAATACAAACGAGATAAGAAAAAGGGAATCGAGGAGGGAAAAGGGAGGCAGAGGGGGATGGGGGAGGCCGAAGCCCCGAAGTGTTGGGTCTGATCAAAGGGGAGGGGTTGGGGCACAAATGCAGAGTAAGGATGTAAAGATAAACGAACAGGGGGAAGGAAAAGGTGAGATACGACGTGGAAAGGGACAAAGGAGTAGAACAGCAGAGCAGCTCGTACCTCACCACACATGCACAGCCACCATCTTGCCGCGCCCAAACACACCGACAGCCAGCAGAGGGCGCGAGAGAGAGAGAGAGAGAGAGAGAGAGAGAGAGAGAGAGAGAGAGAGACAGAGACAGAGACAGAGACAGAGAGAGAGAGAGAGAATAGAGATAAGTAGAAGAGACGACATCAGATGCTTCAAACTCAAGTTGTTGTCTGAAAAAGATTTTCAAAGGACACATGACCTTTGACCTGTTGAACCTAAAACTGAATAAGTTCATCTTTGTATTGCAGTCCACACTGATGCCAAGTTTGGTTAAATCTTCCGTGGTTCGCACATTATAGTGACAGCAAATTCTTAAATACAGGTCACATGACCATAGTGCTGTACCCGAACCATGTTCCGGAACTCCAACTCAGAGTTACGCGTCCAAGCCAAGTACGTGTCATGCCAGGATCGACTGTCAACTCGGCAATTTTCCCGTCACGTGAAATGGTGAACGGCACTTCAACTAGAACGGCACTCAATAAAGAACATACCTCCGCCTGGTTGGCCATATCACTCAATTATGAAGAAGCACTTAAAAAATTATACTAGCTGGATCCGGATCCGGATCTTCACCAAAATTGAATCGATTCTTCCTGGTCACACACACAAGCGGTCCAACAAGATTCGTCCAAATCCATCCATAACTTTTTGAGATATCCTGCTATGTATCGGTTTTGGCCCTATCTCCTAATGGTGAAGAATCACTTAAAAAATTATAGTAGCCAAATCCGGATCTTCACCAAAATCTAATAATTTCGTCCTTGTCACATACGCTACACATCTCTGCAAAATTTTGTCCAAATCCGTCAACAACTTTTTGAGATATCTTGTTCACAAACAAACTGACAAAGAAACGGACAAACAAACAGACAGACAGACAGACAGGGGTGAAAACATAACCTCCATCACCTTTGCTGGCGAAGGTAAAAGGTTGTGGACGGAATCGGATGAAACTTGGTGGACGGGTTGTTCATGTGACAACTAATTTATTCGATTTTGGTGAAGATCTGAATATGGATTCGGATATGAGAATTATTTAATCTTTAAGTGATTCGTCATCATTGAGAGATCGGGTGAAAAGCGATATATAACATGATGTTTAAAAAAGTTAT
Organism: Myxine glutinosa; assembly: GCF_964187855.1. Lineage (NCBI taxonomy): Eukaryota > Metazoa > Chordata > Myxini > Myxiniformes > Myxinidae > Myxine > Myxine glutinosa. The sequence goes on along the minus strand of NC_136264.1, from coordinate 33,382,152 downwards.
GGACGGTTTATAATGAAACTTGTTGGACAAGTTGGTTAGGTGACAAGAACAGGCCGATTAGAATTTGATTCAGGTCTGAATCCAGATCCGGTCCTATCAATGGGGTACAAAAACAAACTGTTCAGCCTGGTGGAGGAATGCGCTCTACCGAGTGCCGTTCCAGTACAATATATAATCGTTTGCTTGTGAAAGAGCTGGAACCAGGTTCGTGTGACTGAACAATTTAACCACACTCCCTTGATGACAAATGACCATATAATTTTTGTACATTCTACAAACCCAACAGTTTTCACTTTACATATTTTGTTTAGTTTATCAGAAACAAAAAATTGGCAGATTATTCAATCTTTACAGGAGAACTGCTTGAAAACAGTACAAGTGGCCTTCCTCCAGGAAACAATAATGACCGCCTAGATATGAAAAGAAAGAAAGAAAGCATAATCTGTGCTGAAGGAAAGCATCCATGTGATGACGTTTCATCGAAAGATTCAAATGCGAAAGGCTGAACGGTTGTGACGTCATACACCGACCTGTGGAAAGCAAGCTGGTACGTCACCACATCGGCAATTGCCTGAGTGTCGGCTGCCGAGCCCGAGCGACAACAGAAGATGCGATCGTGGATAGGCGTGAGTTTATCCGTCACACGGTTTGCCACGTAAGGTCTGGATGGAGAGAGGGATTTGAACAGACAGCAATGTAATGACTTGCGTGGAAGATAAGATAAGCGAATGTCCAATAAATTATCACCACAAACGAATGACTTGAGATTCCTGACAGATGCTTTTCCTGCAACCAGTCATTCGCACTGACTTTCTGGTGACACATTTCTCCTTCGTTTCACTCTCAGACAATTATTGATGCAAGCTTTTCAGATAAATGAAGGACAATCAATGAAAAATATCTGCCGGACAAAAAAAATTACTTGCGGAAAAGAACTGCTTTGATATCAAAGGTGTCTCCTATTGTGACGCCTTACCCTGTTGTTGTACGCGAGTCTGCTCCAACTACTACTCCACCGTCAAACTCCACCGCCATGATGGTCGTCTGGAAAACACAAGCATGGAATGGAATTAAAATTTCAGAGATTATCAAACGTAAACAGACATGACACTGATACCGGGAAACGTTACAATCTATTATACTACATTTTAAAATGTCCAAAATGCAAAGACAGCCAGTGCAAAGAGCCCCTATAATGAAGAAGAACGATTCAATCAAGTCAAACAATATTTATAAAAGTTCATCTTGAAATGCTTCAGGTATCCAGGTATCTGTTATGAAAATATATTTCAACAGTTACAAATTGATATTCCATGGCTTGTCCACTTCAAAAGGGAAACTTTATGTAATAAAATCAATAAAATGTATTTAACTGCATGGTTTCCAAAGAACCAGCATGAAAAGGAAATCACAAACAAAATTCACCCTGACTTGAGCAAACTCACCACTTACATTACTTGATACTCACTGGAGAGAAATATGGTAAGAAACCTAAAGAGCGGTGCAGGAGTAGCATGCATTTAACAGGCGACGAAGAACCCAATGACCACTTTGACAGAAATAGAGTTCCTTGGCTGAGAGGGCAGAACCTGCCAGAAGGACAACAGTCTCTGCAGCACTTCACATTTCTAAGTTTTATGGGAGAGTGGCCAGAGAGAAGCCATTCCTGAGTAAAAATGCACATGACAGGACGCCTGGAATTAGCAAAAAGGCACGTGAAAGATTCTGAGAGCATAAGCCGAAAGGTTCTGTGGTCTGCCGAGACGAAAATTGAAAAATTGGAAACCGAGCACAGCTCATCACCGATCTAACACCATCCCGACCGTAAAGCATGGTGGTGGAGGCATCATGCTATGGGGATGCTTTTCAGTGGCAGGGACTAAGATACTTGCAAGGATAGAGGGGACAATTAATGGAGCCAAATACAGGCAAATTCTTGAGGAGAACCTGCAGAAGAGTGCAAAAGACCTGAGACGGCGACGATGATTTACGTTCCAACAGGACAATTACCCCAAGCACACAGCCAAAGCAACACTGGAATGGCTTCAGAACAAAAATGTGAAAGTCTTTGAGTGGCCCAGCAATAGCCCAGACTGGAATTCCATTGATAATCTGTGGAAAGACTTCAAGATTGCTGTTCACCGACCAGATCCTTCCCATCCAACTTGACAGAGCTTGAGCAAATCTGCAAGGACGAATCGGAGAAACTCCCCAAATACAGATGTGCAAAGCTGATACAGACACACCCAGGAAGCCTCAAAGCGGTAATCACTGCCAAAGGCACTTCTACGAAGTATTAACACAGGGGGTTGAATACTTATGTAAATTAGATATTTCTGTATTCCATTTTTAATTATTTTGTAAAAATTTGTAAAAAAAAAAAACAAAACAAACAAAAAAAAACCCACTTTGACATTATGGAGTATGATGTGTAGATCTGTGACAAAGAATCTCAATTTAAACCATTTTAGATTGAGGCTGTAAGACAAAATGTGAATAAAGTCAAGCGGTGTGAATACTTTCTGAAGGCACTGCACCTAACCTGGGTTAATTATATTTTCAGGAGCGATCAAAGCAGCGTCTATTACCTATATAATGTTGCCCAAATTAAGGGATGTGGAAGAAGAATGTATTGCACGATTGAAAACAATATCACCCTTTAGGGATCGGGTCCTTCTAGCACAGGTAATGATGATAAAGTGATAAAAAATATATGTATTACTAAAATGATGAAGTATATCCAACCAATCACACTCAATATTCCACCTTACCCCCTCAAAGTCATTGCCTTCTTGGTGCCCTCTCTCCCACACCCTCAAAGGCAGACAAAGTAGTCTTTTGCCTCGAGTTTTCATTGGCGATGGGACCATACAGTGTCATTGCCCATGTTCTCAAATCCTTCCCGGTGTTCTTGCTTCTCCTTTGTCTCCTAACTTTAGCCTGTCCTCCTTTGGCCACCTCACATCATGTTTCCACGAAAATGAAATCTCTCAACTGCAGACCAAAAAGCCAGCAATGGAAGCCTCTCCCGACCTCTTCCAGTGGAGGCTGGAGTTCCCCAAGGCAGTGTCGTGGGCCCAGTCTTGGTTCTCCTCATCGATTATAGACTACCTCACCAAAGCTCTGGAAAGCCAACGTATCTTTTGCAGAATGCTGCACATTGTGTCCTACAGTACCCCCGTCCTACTGACACGCAGAAAACAACTGCAGCACTCTCTGCTGGATCCCGTTCTGATAAATGGAATCCATCTTCGAATCCTGCAGTCTAACTCTGGAAGGATCACCAAACGAACCGATCTAACTATTCCCATGATGAGCAACTGGAAAAGGTTCAATCTCTTGAAATTCTAGATCTCACCGACAGCCACATCTCCTGGGCCAATCATGTACAGCAATGTCTGGTTCGAAAGTCAGCAGCTGACTGTACATCTGACGTTTCAAGTCAATCCTTGACAAATCAGAAGTACTCAGTCTACAAGGGCTTTGTCCATAGCTCAATGGAGTAATACTCTCCACTATGGGCTGGGGTCCCAGCATCTCACCTCTTCTCTCCTTTATCTCAATATCTCTCACTCAATGGTTTGAAGCACAAGGCCTGTTCCACTATCAGCCCTCCTGGTTAAACTCCCAACATACTGGCTTACCGCACACTCACACTCCACTCTTCTGTTTGTGAAACTCGCCACCTGAGGATATTCCCTCGAGGGCATAGAGCAAGTGGTGCACCACCATCTGACGTCATGATTCCCCATTCCTATTGTACCAACGATATTTTCTTACCTCATTACCTCCGCCACCAAAAGTGGATGGAGGTTATGTTTTCACCGGTCTGTCTGGTTGTTTGTGAACAAAATATCTCGAAAAGTTGTGGACAGATTCGGACAAAATTTGGCAGAGACGTAGCGTATGTGACAAGGACGAAATTATTAGATTTTGGTGAAGATCCGGATACGACATTTTTTAAGTGATTCTTCGCCATTGGGAGATGGGGCCAAAAACGATACATTGCGGGATATCTCAAAAAGTTGTGGACGGATTTGGACGAAACTTGGTGGGCAGGTTGGGTGTCTGACAAGGACGATTCGATTTGATTTTGGTGAAGATCTGAATATGGATTCGCATGAGATTTATTTAATTTTTGAGTGATTCTTCGCCATTGGGAGATAGGGCCAAAAACAATACATAGTTTCCATCTCGTGGATGATTCCGTGGATTCCATCTCGTTTCCATCTCGTTTTCCATCTCGTTTCCATTTTCCATCTTTCCAAACGTCCATCTCAAAAAGTTGTGGACGGATTTGGACGAAACTTGGTGGACAGGTTGGGTGTCTGACAAGGACGATTCGATTTGATTTTGGTGAAGATCTGAATATGGATTCGCATGAGGTTTATTTAATTTTTGAGTGATTCTTCGCCATTGGGAGATAGGGCCAAAAACGATACATTGTGGGATATCTCAAAAGGTTGTGGACGGATTTGGACGAAACTTGGTGGACAGGTTGGGTGTCTGACAAGGACGATTCGATTTGATTTTGGTGAAGATCTGAATGTGGATTCGCATGAGATTTATTTAATTTTTGAGTGATTCTTCGCCATTGGGAGATAGGGCCAAAACCGACACATAGCAGGATATCTCACAAAGTTGTGGACGGATGATTTTGATCAAATGCGATTTTGTATTGTAATTTTTTGGTCTACTCTGGGATACAAAATGTAAACTGTTCACATGGCGGATGTATGCTCTCTACTGCTGAGTACCGTTCTAGTTATTAACCATACTTCACTCAACCAACTTGCAGGTTACCATGTTGCTCCTCTCTCCATATTGCATCTTCATTCCCTTCCCGTTTTGTCCAACCGTGGCCCCTCTCAGTCTCACAATTTGTTGCCTTTTTACTCTTCCATGAGCCTCGACTTTGTAAGGAAAGAAAGAAAAAAGGTCATAATGATAATTAAAGATTACCGAAAAGCAACTTGGAAATATTCAAACACCACTGATAACCCAATTCAAATACCAATGGCACCACGAATACCGACCGGTACGTACCCCAGTGGAAACCTCAGCGGCATCCCAAGAAGGCATCTGGGGAACGCTTCCGAAGAGAAAGTCGTGAGGATGATTTCGCACTTGCACCGCCGCCATTTTGAATTAAAAATGAAATAACGTACCACTAGGCACGAGCGCTTGTCATTTCTTCAGATTTGATTTCAGAATTTCTGATATAGACGGTTAGTGCACACCAAAGACTAAGACTGAACCTGTTCATTGTGTGAAAATAGAAAAATAAACAAACGTCACACTGAAGATGACGCGAACTACACCGTCAGATTCACAAACATTGCACGAATTTCAGACGATACGCTTTGCTAGATTAGTACAGAGAAACCACGAACAACTGTTTCATGTTTATCAGAAAAAACAATGATTAAGGGTGGGTGACGATTGCTGGTTAGGTAATCAAAAATTCGGCTATATTCGCGTACGTAATAAATAGATGACAGATCCCAAAGAGGAGGAAAAATATCCCAGGAAAACTGGAGGCTCACAGCAGGCGCCAGCAAAGAATCAGGACCACAAGGTAACCAAATGCGCCTAATGGTAAAAGTGAACGCTGGAGACAAACATCTTCCACTAGATTCGCTTATAAACAAGTACCGGTAAACGAAAAAACATTTAGCTCTTACACGAGCCTCGATCTTGCATCCCCCCAAAAAAACGTTTTAGGGCGACACACTATTATTTTAAAAAAGTTTTAAACTAATTTTATTATTTATTTATTTATTTTTAATTACATTTTGAGAGACGAAAATTTACCAGAAAAGAGGACCGTGGGCCGAATTTCAGCTCTCTAGGACGTATGGAACCTAGAAAAGGAACGGCTCAAAGCTTTGAAACGGGACAAACAAACAAAGTTCAGATGAAGTTAAATAAAAGTGTGAATAATAATAAAAAGCCACCAACGTGTAACGCGCATTTGGGTGTCATTTGCCTCAACAAGATCGCACGTTGTATCTATCATATCGATCATCTCCCATGTGATGTCATCTCTTCTCCCACGTGGTATATAATAGCATCTCCCACGTGGTATATCATATCATCTCCCACGTGGTAGATGATATGATATAATAGCATCTCCCACGTGGTATATCATATCATCTCCCACGTGGTAGATGATATGATACCACGTGGGAGATTATGTGATACTGTAGCGGTTACCGCTGGATGCACACAATCGCCTTGCACCGGCCAGAACACGGCCAGACGCGCCTCTCCCGGGCATGCCCGGACTCACTGTTCCCGGGCACGCCCGAACCTCCCGGGCACGCCCGGTCTCGTCTTTCCCGGGCATGCCCGCTCTCGCCTTTCCAGGGCTCGCCCAGAGCGTCCGGGCATGCCCGCTCTCGCCTTTCCAGGGCTCGCCCAGAGCGTCCGGGCATGCCCGCTATCGCCTTTCCAGGGCTCGCCCAGAGCGTCCGGGCATGCCCGGTATCGCCTTTCCAGGGCTCGCCCAGAGCGTCCGGGCATGCCCGCTCTCACCTTTCCAGTGCTCGTCCAAAGCGCCCGGGCACGCCCAGCCTCGACTTGCCAGGCCGCAGCCAAACACGCCCGGGCAGGTCCAGACTCGCCTTTCCAAGGCTCACCCTTGACACCCGGGCATGCCCGGTATAGCTTTTACCGGGCAAACTTCCCGACATAAATGTGTATATATATTGCTGCCCGATAAACGGGCTTTTGATCAGCTGTTTTGTTTACCACATACCTTTGTTTACCACATACCACGATCAAACCACATACCTGAGCTGTTTTGTTTCAATAAAGCAACTCGGACGAATTCCGTCTTTGGTCGCGTCAATTCTTTCGACTCGCGTTGGAGCGCCGCTCCTTCACTGGTGACCTACCGACATGGACACGGCAGTGACTCTTAAACTGCCTACCTTCTGGGAGGCTCACGCGGCTGTTTGGTTCGCCCAGGCGGACTCCCAGTTCGCCCTGCGAGGCATCACCGCGGACGACACCCGCTTCCACCACGTCGTGGCAGCGCTCGGTTCCGCCACCGCGGCCCGCGCCCTGAGCCTCCTCGAGCACCCGCCGGCTGCCGACAAGTATGACGCGCTGAAGACGCTCCTCCTCGACGCTTTCGCCCTCTCACCGGTGGCACGCGCACGGCGCCTGCTCGACCTGCCCAAGCTCGGCGACACGCGCCCGTCCGAGCGCATGGACTATATGCTCTCGTTGCTCGGTGAGCACTCTCCGGATTTTCTGTTCCGCGAGTTGTTCCTTCGCCAGCTGCCTCACCCGGTACGCCTCGCCCTGGCTGGCACGTCGATCACCGATCCCCGCGCCCTCGCCAGGGAAGCCGATAAGATCTCCTCGGCGGGCCAACACATCGGCGCGGCTACCTGGAGCCTGCCGCCGTCCGAGGCGACGCCCACGACGCCCGAGCGCCCTGCGCGGTTGGAGGCCGAACTGCCGTTGAAACTGGCGGCCGCCACGCCGCACCGACCGCTTCCGACACGACGGCCGGGGCCTCCACCTGACCAGGCGTGGTGTTCTTACCACGCCAGGTTCGGACACAAGGCTCGGACGTGCCGACCCCCGTGCACTTTCGGCAAGTCGGGAAACGGCCGGGCCGGCGTTCATTCCCAGCCATGAGCGCCGGCCACCCGGGCAACTTGCTTTTCATTCGGGACAAAGCGTCCGGGCGGCATTTCCTTTGTGACACCGGCGCCCAACTGAGCGTCATACCCGCCTCCGAGCAGGACAGGCAGGACGCCGTTTGCGGCCCCTCTTTGGTCGCTGCTAATGGCTCGGGCATACGCACTTTCGGCCCGCGCAACGTCACCCTCTGCTTCGGCAGCCAGCGCTTTCAGTGGACCTTTGTGACCGCCTGCGTCCCCATGGCTTTGCTGGGTGCCGACTTCCTCTGCGCGCACGGGCTGCTGGTCGACGTCAAACGTCGTCGCCTTGTCAACGCCGAGACCTTCAGCTCCCTGGCGTGCACGATGAGCAGCTCCGCGCCGACCGAACTGGCGTGCGCCCTCCCGACGGCGAATGAGTTCGCTCGCCTGCTCGCGGAATTCCCGGCCCTCACACGGCCGACGTTTTCGGCCGTCGCAGTGCGGCATGGGATCGAGCACCACATACCCACTACGGGCCCGCCGGTCTACGCCACGGCCCGCCGCCTCGACCCATGCAAGCTCGCCATGGCAAAGGCCGAGTTCGACGCGTTGGAGCACCTCGGCATCGTGCGGCGCTCCAATAGCGCGTGGGCCTCACCACTGCACATCGTGCCAAAGCCGGGGGGCGGATGGCGCCCGTGTGGCGACTACCGCCGCCTCAACGACGCTACCACCCCCGACAGGTACCCGATCCCGCACATCCAGGACTTTTCCGCCCGTTTGGCGGGACGGGTCATATTTTCCAAAATTGACCTGATACGGGGATACCACCAGGTACCTGTCCGGGTGGCCGACGTCCCGAAGACGGCCGTCATCACGCCGTTCGGCCTGTTCGAATTTTTGAGGATGCCGTTTGGCCTCAAGAACGCGGCCCAGGCGTTCCAGCGCTTAATGGACGGCGTGCTGCGCGACCTGCCATTTCTTTTCGTCTATCTGGACGACATCCTCGTCGCCAGCACGTCCTGCGCCGAGCACCTCCTCCACCTCCGAACACTGCTCGGTCGCCTCAGCGAGCACGGCTTAATTGTCAACCCGGCCAAATGCCACTTCGGCACGACGACCGTTGACTTTTTGGGCCACCGCATCACCAAGACCGGGGCCGTGCCGCTGCCGACCAAGGTCTCGGCCATCACCACGTTCCCGCGTCCCCGTTCCATCAAGGCCCTACAAGAGTTCCTCAGCATGGTGAATTTTTATCACCGATTCGTGCCCCGCGCTGCTCAGCTCATGCGGCCCCTTTACGAGGCCCCCCGGGGCAAGCCGGCCAAGCATGACATCGTTTGGTCCGCGGCCATGGACGCGGCCTTCGCGAGCGCAAAACGGGCCCTCGCCGACGCAACGCTGCTGGCTCACCCGGTGCTCAACGCGCCCATCGCCCTCACTACGGACGCCTCCAACTACGCGGTTGGGTGCCGTCCATGAACAATGGGTGGACGGGGTTTGGCAGCCACTCGCTTTTTTCAGCCGGCAGCTCCGGCCGAACGAGTTAAAATACAGCACGTTCGACCGCGAGCTGCTCGGTCTATTCCTGGCCATTCGCCATTTCCGACACCTCCTGGAGGGCCGCCGTTCACGGCTTTCGTCGACCACAAGCCGTTGGTCTACGCAATGGCCAAAGTCACGGAGCCATGGTCGGCCCGCCAGCAGCGCCACCTCTCCGCCGTGTCGGAATTCACCACAAACATCTGGCACGTCGCCGGCAAAGACAACGCTGTGGCCGACTGTCTTTCTCGGGCCAGCGCGAACGCGGTCCACCTCGGCGTGGACTTCGCGCTCATGGCGGCCGACCAGACCACCGACACCTCGGTGCAGGCCCTCCGGGCGGCGGACACGGGCCTCCGCCTGGCCGACATCCCCTTCGCGGGCACCGTCCTGCTCTGCGACGTCTCCCAGGGCCAGCCTCGCCCCATCGTGCCCGTTTCCTGGCAGCGCCGCATCTTCGCCTCCATCCACGGCCTTTCTCACCCGGGCCGGAAAGCTTCTCAGAAGCTGGTGTCAGCGCGTTTCGTCTGGCACGGCCTTTGACGGAACGTCCGCGACTGGGCCAACGCCTGCACGGCCTGCCAGTGGGCCAAGGTCCACCGCCACACCCAGGCCCCGCTGGCACCTTTCACCGTGCCTGCATGGCGTTTCGACCACGTCCACGTGGACCTGGTGGGTCCCCTGCCCCCATCGCGGGGGTTCACCCACCTGCTCACCATGGTGGACAGGACCACCAGGTGGCCGGAGGCCGTGCCCCTCACCTCCACCACCACCACCGACGTGGCGCAGGCGTTCATCGCCACCTGGGTCGCGCGCTTCGGCGCACCGGCAGACATCTCGTCCGACCGCGGCCCACAGTTCACGTCCGAACTTTGGGGCGCGGTCGCCCGCTCGTTGGGGGTCACGCTGCACCGCACCACGGCCTACCACCCCCAAGCCAACGGGTTGTGCGAGCGGTTTCACCGCTCCATGAAGGCCGCACTCATGGCCGGCCTTCAGGACGACGGTTGGACCGACCGGCTGCCGTGGGTCCTTTTGGGCCTCCGCACGGCCCCCAAGGAGGACCTCCGGGCGTCCGCCGCCGAGCTCGTCTACGGCCAGCCGCTCCGCGTCCCGGGTGAGTTCGTGCGCGACGCTACCAGTCCCTGGTCCGCCGCACACCAGCGCTCGGACCTCCAGGAGGCCGCCCGCCGATTTGCCCCCGTGCCAACGTCCCGCCACGGTGGCCCCCAGTCCTACGTCCCCCCCGGCGCTTCGCACAGCGGAGTACGTCTTTGTGCGTCATGACGCGCACCGGGGGCCACTCCGGCCGCCGTACGACGGGCCCTTCCGGGTCCTGCGACGGGGCGACAAGTCCTTTGTCGTCGACGTTGGCGGCCGGTCGGACCGGATCTCTGTGGACCGCCTCAAACCGGCGCACATGGACATCGACCGACCACCACGGTTGGCCCTTCCTCCGCGGCGAGGCCGCCCCCCGTCCACAGTTCCCCCCGCTCGACCACCCACCACCATGTCGGACCCCTCCCCACGACCCTCCAGGGGTCGCTTCGGCCGGGTCATCCGGACCCCCCTTAAATTGACCCTGCCGGTGCAGGTCGATTCTGGAGGGGCGTGTGTAGCGGTTACCGCTGGATGCACACAATCGCCTTGCACCGGCCAGAACACGGCCAGACGCGCCTCTCCCGGGCATGCCCGGACTCACTGTTCCCGGGCACGCCTGAACCTCCCGGGCACGCCCGGTCTCGTCTTTCCAGGGCTCGCCCAGAGCGTCCGGGCATGCCCGCTATCGCCTTTCCAGGGCTCGCCCAGAGCGTCCGGGCATGCCCGCTATCGCCTTTCCAGGGCTCGCCCAGAGCGTCCGGGCATGCCCGCTATCGCCTTTCCAGGGCTCGCCCAGAGCGTCCGGGCATGCCCGCTATCGCCTTTCCAGGGCTCGCCCAGAGCGTCCGGGCATGCCCGCTCTCGCCTTTCCAGTGCTCGTCCAGAGCGCCCGGGCACGCCCAGCCTCGACTTGCCAGGCCGCAGCCAAACACGCCCGGGCAGGTCCAGACTCGCCTTTCCAAGGCTCGCCCTTGACACCCGGGCATGCCCGGTATAGCTTTTACCGGGCAAACTTCCCGACATAAATGTGTATATACAATATTGCTGCCCGATAAACGGGCTTTTGGTCAGAATACCTGAGCTGTTTTGTTTCAATAAAGCAACTTGGACGAATTCCGTCTTTGGTCGCGTCAATTCTTTCGACTCGCGTTGGAGCGCCGCTCCTTCAATACCACGTGGGAGATGATATGGTACCACGTGGGAGATGCTAATATGATACCACGTTGTACCATATCATATCCCACGTGGTATTGTGGCGGACACGAAAGCTCACTGGCGTGATGGCATCATTCCGCGCACCAAGTGGGCGGCGGCCACGCCCGAGGGGTAGGCGTGGCCGCGGGATATACACCGGGCGCGCAGCCCGGAGCGCTCCAGTGCTACAGTGGAGCTCTTGTAATAAAGACTCTTTGAACTTACCGCGTTGTCCGCTTCCTCCTTGCTAAACAAGTAGCACGCGTAGCACCGCGCTTCATTGGTGACCCATCGACGTTCTGGTCAGCCGTCGCTGACCACCCGAACCCGCCACAGCAATGGCAACCAACGCGGTCACAATCAAACTCCCCGAGTTCTGGGAGGCTCAAGCTGAAGTTTGGTTCCTGCAGGCAGAAGCCCAGTTCCGACTTCGAGGCATCACGGTGGACGAGCCACGTGGTCGCCTCCCTCGGGCCCGACACGGCCGCCCGCGTCGTGTCGGTCCTGAGGAACCCACCGGCCGACGGCAGGTACGAGGCGATCAAGCGTCTCCTCCTCGCCACGTTCGGCCTCACGGTGGACGCACGGGCCGACCGCCTCCTGGACCTCCCCGAGCTCGGTGACACGCGACCGTCGGTCCGCATGGACCACATGCTGTCGCTGATGGGCGACGAAACCCCAAACGCTCTATTCCGGGCGTTATTTCGACGCCAGCTTTCGACGCCAGCGTACTTCGACGCCAGCGCCACGCCAGCGCCACGCCAGCGCCAGCGCCATTTTCGACGCCAGCGTACTTCGACGCCACGAGTACGCCTCGCGTTGGCCGGTTCTGCGACGATGGAACCCCGAGCTCTCGCTGCCGAGGCCGACAAGTTCTTCGCGGCTTTGGACACGCAGGCAAGTTTTGGCGCGGCCGTCGCGCATCCCGATGCTGATGCACACCTCGTGGCTGATGCTGATGCACACCTCGTGGCCGCCGCCACGCCCCGCCCACCATCGCCGCCGCAGAGAAAACCGCGGCCTCTGCCGCCTCCGCCGCCAACCTGGTGTTTTTTCCACGCCCAGTTCGGCCACGAGGCTCGGCAATGTCGCCCGCCATGCTCATTCGGCAGGTCGGGAAACGCCCGGGCCGGCCCTCGGTAGTGGCACTGAGCGCCGGCCGTTCAAACAGCCTACTGTTCATCACGGACACCTTATCCGGGCGCCATTACCTGTGCGACACGGGAGCACAGGTGAGTGTCGTTCCCGCCGGTACGTCCGACAAGCAGACCGCAGGCCGGGGCCCTGCGCTGCTTGCTGCCAACGGTACGTCCATTCGCACATACGGAAAACGCTGCCTTTCTCTGCGGTTCGGGGGGCAGGTTTTCCGGTGGTCGTTCGTCACTGCCGACGTGCCTATGGCACTGCTTGGCGCGGACTTCCTATGTGCCAATGGCCTGTTGGTGGACGTAAAGCACAGAAGGCTTGTCCAGGCCGAGACGTTCAGCTCGCTCGCTTGCGCGCTGCCCGCCTCGTTGAGCAGCTCCCGGATCGGCTCATCGAGCGGCTCGCCGAGCGGCTTGCTGAGCGGTTCGGTTCCGGCCAGGTTGATCTGTACGCTTCCGGCAGCGGACGAATTCACCCGCCTCCTCGCCGGCTTCCCGGCCCTCACGCGGCCCACCTTCTCGGCGGGGGCCGTCAAGCACGGGGTGGAACACCACATCCCCACCGCCGGGCCACCGGTCTACGCCCGGGCACGCCACCTCGAGCCGACGAAGCTCGTGGTAGCTAAAGCGGAGTTCGCTACGCTGGAGCGGCTCGGCATCGTGCGGCGCTCCGAGAGTGCTTGGGCGTCGCCGCTCCACATCGTGCCAAAGCCCGACGGGGGATGGCGACCGTGCGGGGACTACCGGCGCCTCAACGATGCCACCACCCCCGACCGCTACCCCGTCCCCCACATTCAGGACTTCTCCGCCCGGTTGGCGGGCATGTCCTTCTTTTCAAAGGTGGACATCATATGCGACTACCATCTGGTCCCCGTCAGGCCGGAGGACATCCCGAAGACGGCGGTCATCACGCCATTCGGACTTTTCGAATTTCTTCGGATGCCCTTCGGTTTGAAGAATGCGGCTCAGGCGTTCCAGCGACTAATGGACAGCGTCTTGCGCGACTTGGATTTTCTGTACGTCTACCTGGATGACATCCTCGTCGCCAGCGCGGCCCGCGAAGAGCACCTTCACCATCTCCGCATGCTTTTCGAACGCCTGGGCCAGCATGGCCTCATCGTGAACCCCGCCAAGTGCCGGTTCGGCGTCGCCGACATCGACTTTTTGGGGCACCGCGTCACCAGGCACGGGGCCGTCCCCCTACCGGCCAAGGTGGAGGCGGTAAAGGGGTTTCCGCGCCCCGCACGATCAAGGGGCTCCAGGAGTTCCTGGGCATGGTAAACTTTTACCATCGGTTCCTGCCCCGCATCGCCCAGCTCCTGCGCCCCTTGCACGAGGCCCTCCGAGGGAAGCCGGGCAAAGGTGACGTTACCTGGACCGAGCAGATGGACGCGGCATTCGCGGGCGCGAAGCTCGCCTTGGCTAACGCCACCATGCTTGCGCACCCGGCGTCCGATGCACCGATCGCCCTCACCAACGACGCCTCAGACTACGCGGTGGGCGCGGTGCACGAGCAATGGGTGCGTGGTGCCTGGCAACCGCTGGCGTTCTTCAGCCGGCAGCTTCGCCCGCCCGAACGCCGTTATAGTACTTTCGACCGCGAGTTGCTCGGGCTTCACCTGGCGGTCAGGCACTTCCGCCATCTGCTCGAGGGCCATGCGTTCACGGCCTTCGTTGACCACAAGCCACTGGTCTTCGCGATGGGCAAGGTCGCCGAGCCGTGGTCGGCCTGGCAGCAGCGTCACCTCTCGGCCGTGTCCGAATATACGACGGACATCCGGCACATCGCGGGGAAGGACAACCCGGTGGCGGATTGCCTTTCCCGGTCCGTTGCCCATGCAGTCCACCTTGGCATCAACTATGCCCGGATGGCGGCGGACCAGGCCGCCGACCCCGGCGTCCAGGCCTTGAGGACCGCCGTCACGGGCCTCCGCGTCACTGAGGTGCCGGTCGACGGCACGGGCACGGCCCTCTTGTGCGACGTCTCCCTCGGGCGGCCTCGCCCCATCGTGCCCGCGGGCTGGCAGCGCCAGGTTTTTGACGCCATCCACGGCCTGTCCCACCCGGGCACGAAGGCCTCCCAGAGGTTGGTCGCCGACAAGTTTGTCTGGCATGGCCTCCGGAAGGCCGTCCGCGGCTGGACCAGGACGTGCCTCGCGTGCCAGCGCGCGAAGGTGCACCGACACACCCAGGCCCCATTGGCCCCGTTTACGATGCCGGAACGTAGGTTCGACCACGTTCACGTGGACCTGATCAACCGCGACTCACGTCAACCGCGACTTCACGTCAACTTCACGTCGACTTCACGTCAACCGCGACTCCTAACCTCTGCCCCCCTCGCGGGGTTTCACCCATGTCCTCACCATGGTGGACCGCACCACCCTGTGGCCGGAGGCCATGCCTTTGGCGGCGACGACGGCAGCGGACGTCGCACAGGCGTTCATCGCCACCTGGGTCGCCCGGTTCGGCGCCCCTTGGACATCTCGTCCGACCGCGGCCCCCAGTTCACCTGGGAGCTCTGGGGGGTGGTCGCGCGGGGGCTCGGGGTCCAGCTCCACCGAACCACGGCCTACCACCCCCAGGCCAACGGCCTGTGCGAGCGGTTCCACCGCTCGTTGAAGGCCGCGCTCCGGGCCACCCTCCGCGACGGCGGCTGGGTCGACAGGCTCCCCTGGGTCCTGCTGGGCCTCCGGACGGCGCCCAAGGACGACCTGCGCGCATCCGCGGCTTCGGGTCTTCGGACAACCGCTGCTGGTGCCGGGCGAGTTCCTCCCCGACCCCACGGCACCATGGTCCACAGCGCAGGAGCGTTCCGCGCTTCAGGAGACCGCCCGGAGGTTCGCCCCAGTGCCGACGGCGCACCACCGGCACCCACCTACGCACGTCGCCCCGGAGCTTCACACCGCAGAGTACGTCTTCGTCCGGCACGACGCCCACCGGACACCACTGCGGCCCCCGTACGACGGGCCTTTCCGCGTGCTGGAGACCGGGTTGAAACATTTCACCTTGGACTTCGGCGGTACTCCCGACCCGTCTCAGTAGATCGCCTCAAGCCGGCCCACCTCGACGTGGACCACCCACCGCCGGTGGCTCGGCCCCCGCATCGAGGCCGCCCCCTTGGGGGCGGACCCCCGGCACCGCCCAGCCCCGCCGGCACGCCGCCCCCCGGTCCGGTACCCATCCCGGTTGCAGCCGGAGGCATCCCAGCTGGCATCCCTGCACCCCGGACGCCGCCAGTCGCCAGAGGGCGCTTCGGCCGGGTCATCCATTTGCCCCGCAAACTGGCACTCCAGGTGCGCGGGAATTCTGGGGGGGGGGGGGGGGGGCGCGGTATCATATCATCTCCCATGTGGTATCATATCATCTCCCACGTGGTATCACATAATCTCACACGTGGTATCATATCATCTCCCACGTGGTATCATATCATCTCCCACGTGGTATCATATCATCTCCCACGTGGTATCATATCTCGACCGGCTTCGCCACCTAGCCTATAACCTTCCCAGGGCCCGTCCCGACATTTTTTGTATTAGAGGTTTCCTCCTATCTCTCACCGTTCAGGAGATTAGCGCGCGCAGACAAACAAACAAACAAAAACTTTCTCTTATATATATATAGAAGAAGACCAAAATGAGGGTGTGAGGGTGTGGTTCGAGAGTGGGGTGTGGAGGATGCATGGGAGGGGAGTTCGGACATTACGATCTGGAGTGAGGCCACTGATGTCTGAAAAGCAGGAGAAAAACAAGGACTTTTATTGGTGTCTGAGAGCGTTTCCTAGAAAGGAGACCCAAGGTCTTACCTTCTAAGGTTGTACTTGAACCAGGACACCGGACAGTGACGAAAGCAAGTGCGTCTCATTTCGAAGTCCCAGTGGAGTGACCATGAAGGACAACGGGCTGCAGACCGTTGGGACACTCCTGGCAGGGCTTTCCTGGGTGGCTCTTCTCTTAACCACCGCCACCAACGATTGGGTGCACATGTGCACCTACGGCTACAACACCTGCTTGAGATTTGGTGATTTGGCCAGCAAGGGGCTCTGGGTGGAATGCGTCACCCAGCACGGCTTCTACCACTGCAAGCCCTTCGAAAACATCCTACGCTTACCTGGTAGGCACCTGTGCACATGTATTTATCGTCATGTTTTTCTCGACTCGTTTCCAACCTGAAATCGACTTCACTTTATTATTTCCGAAACCATGACAACAGTCCGTGAAGATCTGTCCTTCGATTGATGATTCGTCTTTTGCTTAAAGGTTCTCCCGAATTTTAATTCTTCCTTGATATAAGTTGGTTAGTTCACTCAAGAATGTTCATCACGTGTAACGGTTGTAAAATATAAAAGTTATACAATTTTTTGTGTTCATTTTATCTTTTCTTCCTCTTCCTTTTCCTTCCAACAGACTTAATAATCCTACAATCTCAATTTTAACCTCTGGTTTGTGTTTGGATCTTCATAAACATCATCAACATCATCATCATCGTCATCATCATCAACATCATCATCATCAACATCAACAACATTAACATAAACATCATCATCAACATCATCGACATCATCGACATCGACATCAACATCATCTTCATCAACAGCATTAAAATCATAATCATATTCATCATCATCATCGACATCAACATTATCGACATCAACATCATCATCGACATCAACATTATCGACATCAACATCATCAACATCATCAACATCATCGACATCATCGACATCAACAACATTAACATCAACATCATCTTCATCAACAGCATTAAAATCATAATCATATTCATCATCATCATCGACATCAACATTATCATCATCGACATCAACATTATCGACATCAACATCATCATCGACGTCAACATCATTAAAATCATCATCATATTCATCAACATCATCGACATCAACATCATTAAAATCATCATCTTCATCAACATCATCATCATCAACAAAATCAACATAATCAACATCATCAAAATCATCAATATCATCAACATAATCAACATCAATATCATCAACATCAACATAATCAACGTCATAAACATCATCATCAACATAATCAACATCATAAACATAATCATCAACAAAATCAACATCATTAACATCATCATCAACATAATCAACATCATTATCAACATCATTAACATCATCATCAACGTCATCATTAACATCATCAACATCAACATAATCATAATCAACATCTATATCATCAACATCAACATAATCAACATCATAAACATAATCATAAACATAATCATCAACATAATCATCATTAACATCATCAACATCATTAACATCAACATAATCATAATTAACATCAATATCATCAACATCAACATAATCAACCGTTTTGTCTTATTCTTGAACAAGGAGTTACATTTGAAACAGCAAAGTCGCAGCCACTATATGTCCAATTTTTGGTTTATATGATCACTATATTATTTTAGTCATTTAAAATATATTTATGTTTTAGCGACAATAAATAAATACATGTGGCATGTGCAGTATCATGAGCTTCGATGGTTTTTTTAACATCGAAACATGGGGGCAATACCCCTGGCGCTCACCTGGTAGAATAAACAGTATACTGCACTGACTAAAGGTATTTTAAACCAATTTCAATGATTGCTGGGAGACAGGGCAGCAGGTAAAATCATACCAACATAATCATAAGACTTTAAACAAACAAACAAACAAAAAAAATTACTACTTTGGGGGGCAAACCTCCCCCCCCCCCCCACCCCCTCCCATCCCGTGCACCTACGCAGACCCCAATTTTTCTAATGCTTTGAACAAGCTTCGGTTCATCATGGGTGATGAAGGTTGTGGTGACGTTTCATCGAAATCGTGTGTGTAGTTTCAGAGGAAAAAGCAAATTCCTATTTTGGGGGGTCAAACCTGGATCCACTTTGACCCTGGTAGACCCCCTTAATCCCCGATTTTTAAAATACCGTGAACAAGCTTTAGTCACAACACAATAAATATCATTTGTGCCAAATTTGGTCACAATCCCTTCGGCGGTTTCGGAGAAGAAGTTTCAAGTGTTTAAGAACGGACGGACAACGCGCCATCGCATAAGCTCACTTGAACTTTGTTCCAGGTGAGTAAGACCCCCCGGACACCATGGACACGTCCAAAGCAGCTGTGCTGTAAATTTAAACCCACGTGACCATTGTGTACGTTTCGTTTTGGTGTTTTTCCTGCACGAATGATGCTCCTCTCGTCTCGACCTCTTCGTATCATTATTTGCTCGTTGCTCGTATAAGTGGAGCAGTGGTGGAGACGCCACTACGGAGCTGATGTTCTCCAGCTCTTGCACACGTCGAGGCGGTCATCAATCATGCATAAATCATACAAATGACGCGCTTTTCCTCCATCAACAGCCGGCTGACAGTGCTCAACACGAAACTGCGAACAAGTCAAACCATCCGTGACCTCATCATGTGGCGCCATCTTGCTTCATTTGCCGAGCACCAAGACGGCGCCACATGAGGAGCTTGAACGTTGTACATAAATTTTTTTTGTTGTTGTTTACAAGATCGAGGCTCGTGTAAGAGCTAACATTAATTACAAAAAAATTAACGGACACATAAAACAGAATAAAGAGAGCGGGAGACAAGATGGGGGAGAGAGAGGGAAGCACACAAGTACAACAGTATAGAACAGGGACATCGGCAGATCTGTGGAAGGGAGAAGGCTTGGGGGGAGGAGGCATGGGAAGGGGGGGAGGAGGCATGGGAAGGGGGGGGAGAGCAGACATGGGAAGGGGGGGGGAGGAGGCATGGGAAGGGGGGGGGGTGGGAGAAATATAAAACAAATGGACACTGCTCGGACTTCCAGGAAAGAAGTCGGTATTTCAAAAAAGTGTATCTGGGGTGAATTAACGGGGGTAGAAAACATCAAGGTTTTGCATGGGGGAAGATAAGAGATGGTGGTGAACAGCTGTTTTAAAGACCTGGAGGGTGGAGTGGGATTGAAGAGAGTGAGGGAGTTTGTTCCAGAGGTGGGAGAAAAGAGGAATGAAGGAGTGAAGGTGAGCAGAGAGTCTTGATTTTGGCAGTTTAACCATAGGAGGCTTGCTGGCAGATCTTGTGCGTCCTGTGGGAATATTTGGGGGACAGAGCACAGAGAGAGCTGGGGGAGCTACGCCAGAGAGGAGTCGGTAGAAGATAGAAAGACCACCAACCTGCCTGCGGCGAGTGAGTGAAACGCCCTCACAATCAGCTTTATCGTGGGAGATTCCAATGATTCTGAAAGCTTTGGTTTCCACCGCGTGAAGCCGAGCAGGGTGGGAGGAAGGACCACCAACCCAGAGGGGAGAGCAGTATTCCATTGAGCTGCAGATGAAAGCCTTGTATGTGGTGAGGAGCTCAGGTGTGCGAAGGAAGGACTTCGCACGACGGAGGATGCCCAATCGGCGACTGGCTTTGGAGGCCAGCTTGGAAATGTGGTTTTCCCAGGAAAGATCATGGCAGATAGTAAGACCCAAAAGCTTGAGTGACAGAACTTCTTGGAGAGGATTGTTGAGAAAGTAGATGGGAGGGTTGTGCAGACGGACCTTTCGAAGAGACATAGTTGGAGTGTGAGATTTGTCAGGATTGAAAGACATGTTCCACTTTATTGACCAGTCTGTGATTTTGTCCAGGTCTGCAGAGAGTAATGAGGCTGCAGACTGCCGATCTGAGGGATGAGAAATGGAGCGGGAGAGAGTGGAGTCATCAGCAACGAGATAGAGAGGATTTTCAAGAGAGTTCCAGAGAGATTTTCCAGAGGGAGATCATTGATGAAGACCCCAAAAAAGCACAGGGCCCAGAACACTGCCTTGGGGAACCCCAGCCTGAACAGGAAGAGGAGATGAGAGAAACCCATTCAGGGCCACACGTTGACTATGACCAGAGAGGAATTCCGTAAGCCATGCGTGGAGATTTCCATTGATACCATAGGAGGAGAGGTGCCAGACCGTGACTCCGTGAGGTGCCAGACTCCGTGAGGATAGCGGGGTGCCAGACCGCATCGAAGGCACGTGATATGTCAAGGGAGACAACTCTAATTTCCTGTTAAACAATGAGGACCTTCATCTATTGTTAAGACAGCAGAAGCAGCATGTCCAGAGTAGAATGACCTGGTCTGAAACCAAATTGATGATCAGAGATCAAGTCATTGGAAAAGAGGAAGGATTTGATGTCAGAAGCAATGATTGATTCCATGACTTTGCTGATAATTGGGAGCAGACTGATTGGTCTGTAATTGCAAGTATCTGTTTTTGCACCTTTTTGTGTAAAGCGGTGATGTTGGCTGATTTCCAAGCTGATGGCAGATGACCTTGAGCAAAAGAGAGGGTGAAGAGAACAGAGAAAGGGTGTGAAAGAGCGGCAGAGCAGGATTTTAGGACCCGTGGGCTGATGCCGTCTGGTCCAGTTGCAGAATCAGCGTCGAGTATTGACAGAAACTTATCCACCTTGTCAGGAGAGAAGGACACAGAGTCCAGGATAAGCTAGGTATGACTGGGTATGGTGGGTACAGAGAGAGATGGGCTTGGGACACAAGATTTTGAGGCAAACACAAAGTTGAGGGATTAAGCTTTTTCACGTACAAAGTCAGCTGTGTCGCCGTTTGAGGTAAGGGAGGGGAATCGAGGGGGAACAAACACCAGAAACAGATTTGAGAAGACACCAACAGGATTTGGAGGAGGGAGACAGGTTTGAGAGTTCAGTGTTGAGAGTACAGAGATATTGTTTCCTGGCTCTCCTAAGGGTAGACACACACACTTGTTCCAGGCTTTGTGAAAGGAAATGAGATTGCCCTCCGTTGGATTTGCTTTCCAGGAGATGAAGGCAAGTTGTTTCAGGGCAGCTGCTTCACCACAACATTCCGTGTACCATGGACGGGAGGAAGGGTATGAGAACTGAAGATGAAATGGGATAAATCTGTGCATGAGAGAGATCAGTTTACTTTGGAAGAATTCCCAGGATGAGTTGATGTCAGAGGCAGTAGAGATGGGAGACCAGTCCAGATGATTGATGGCTGCTTGCAGACCGTGCCAGTCAGCCTGAGTGAAATGCCAGACTTGTCGGCACTGAGGAGGCTCTCTGAGAATGGCCAGAGAGATGTCCACTTTAACAAGCACATGATCAGATGAGCCGATTGCAGCAGAAGAAGAGCAGCAGACATTTGCAGTGAAGTTAGTCATAACCAAGTCCAGAGGAGAAGATACTCCGTTGACTGAGATCCGGGTCGGGAAATTGACAGATTGTGTCAGTCCCAATGAGTCGCAGAAGTCCTTTGCTGAGGTGCCATGGCTGGTGAGAGAGGAACCCACACCCAGCCAGCTGGCTTGATGACAGTTGAAATCACCACATATGAGGAAGAGAGAGTTGGGATGAGTAGATATAAGTTGGTCCATGTTAGCAGACAGAAAAATGTGGATGGAGTCATCACTGTTTGGAGGACGGTACAGAACACATATGAACAAAAGGTGGGAGCGAAGGGGAAGCCGTAGCCGGAGGTACTCCTGGGGGTGGGGTGGAGAGAGGGCAGTGCAAGGAGAGTGAGGTAGAGAGTTTTTGATAAAGATAGCAACCGCACCTCCAGGACGCGGCTCAGGAATAATTATCATACAGGAGGAGGAAGAAACCAGGACGAGATATTAAGGAATCAGAGACATCTTGAAGGAGGAAGGTTTCTGTTAAGCAGATTAAGTCTGGTTTGTCAGAAGCAACCTGTATGGAGAGATCAATCAGGTTCGAGTGAAGGCCCTGAATGTTTGAGGTCCATATTGTTAAGGAAGAGGGAGGGGGAGCATCGGATACAGGACAGGGGAGGGGAGGGGTAGAGTAAGATGAGGAATAGTAGGAGGAGGTAGGGAGAGCTGTTGATAGTGTGTCAGAGATTTCAGAAGACCTCGGCGAAAGGGAAGGATGAGGAGGACAAAAGGTTTGATGGTGATTGGATGAGGTACAGTGAGGTGATGTTTGAGGGGGAACAGAGCGAGGAAGAAGGTTGGAGGAGATGGAGGTAAGAGTAGGAAGGGAGAGGAAGCAGGAGGATGCTTTGAGGAGGAGGAGTGAGAGGGGAGAATTGGAGAAACAAGGAGGGTGGGGAGATTTGAAGGGGAGGGGAAGGGGGGAGATTTGAAGGGGAGGGGGAGGGGGGATATTTGAAGGGGAGGGGTGAGGGGGGAATTTAGGAGGGGCGGGGTGAGGAGGGAATTTAGGAGGGGTGGGGTGAGGGGGGAGTTTAGGAGGGGAAGGGTGAGGGGGGAGATTTGAAAGGGATGGGTGAGGGGGGTGTTTCGGAGGAGAGGGGTGAGTTTGGGTTTTAGAAAGTGTTGGACCACACTTGTTGGAAAAACCACACTTGCACTTGTTGACAAAGAGGAGCAGGTAGTGTAAATAATGTCTATAATTGGTGAACGATAAGATCCCACTATGTCTAAGTTGTCCAACGTAACGTGGGTGCGAATCCCGACCCGGCTATAAACTGCCATCCTGGTGTTTCACGGACAGGGTTATTCACGCGTTTGTTGTGTTTGTTGTTCCCATCCCTGGGCTCGTTGTGCAGCGTACATGCAGGCTTGTCGTGCACTCATGCTTCTGTCGTGCATAGTCACCGTGCCCGCACTGCTCATGGCGTGCTCCGCCCTGTGCTGCACGACGCTCTCGCAAGATGCAGCGCGGACAATACGGGGCCGGACTCGCTCTGCTGGGATCGTCATGCTGCTCGTGGGTAAGCATTACCTTGGTAACAACAACAAGTGTGTGTTTCGTTGTTATCTCCATTTGCGCGTTTCAGAAGGTGGAACAGTCTGCCAAGGTCTCAAAGTATACACCTTCATGTGTCTTTGTGTGTGTGTGTGTGTGTGTGTGTGTGTGTGTGTGTGTGTGTGTGTGTGTGTGTGTGTGTGTGTGTGTGTATATGTATGTATGTATGTGTATATATATATATATATATATATATATATATAAATATATATATATATATATATATATACATATACATACATACATACATATCGAAAGATATATACATTAGCTGGAGTACCCGGCGTTGTGGGGGGAAGGGGAGGGAGGCAGGAGAAGGGAATGGGAAGTGTAGAAGGGGGAGGGGAGGGGAGACGTGAGGGGAGAGGAGGGGAAAGATATACTACATATACATCTTTGGGGTGGGGAGGGGAGGGTGGCTTTGACAGTCCCCACTGTTTTGGTGGAGGGGGGAAGGGAAAGAGTAAAAATTTACCCATGCATCGAGTGCTTTATCCTCAGTGTTGCCCAGGTAAAAAAGGAAATTGTAATACCCTCGGCCATCATCACCAGGTGGCGCTACACGGTACTTCATGCGCATAAATTATACCAACACATCACCTGTCATTGGGTTAGTGTGCCTCTTTGGATAAGTTTAATATTCCTGACTGCAAACCTCCTAATTGTCACGGAGCAGGATAGAAACAATGTGTCAGCGTGGCAGGCGACACTTGTTGCTTACAGGTTGTGCAGAAATTGCTGGGGTGAGACTCAATCTGTGCCTTGATTCCTCGTCAAGTTAGGAGGTTCAACCTGTGTATATTAACGGCTTAGATTGGTCACAAATAAACAATTTGCAGTGTGCCGCCCTGTGGCGGCGCGAAAAACTGCATGCAAATCGGACCTGGCAGGAGTAATGCCCTGCCGGTGGATTAAGGGGTCTCACTCCTATTAAGAGGAGTGGTCCCAACTGTATGACCATGCATTGTGGCCCTTTGGGGGGCATGATGCATGCGTTTGAATGACCATGCGCTTCCCCCTCGGGGTTGAGGCGCATGTGTATTGTTATGGGGACAGCCTTGTTGACGATGTGCCTTGACCATGGGGTCAAGGTGCACGTCCAAGGCTGTTCAAATGTTTGACTTTTTACCTTTTTTCATCGTAAAAAAGGCAGGCCTTCCGTGTGGGCCCTAAACACGCGAAAACTGCATGGAAATCGGACCTGGCAGGAGTAATTCCCTGCCGGTGGATTAAGGGGTCTCACTCCTATTAAGAGGAGTGGTCCCACCTGTATGACCATGCATTGTGGCCCTTCGGGGGCATGATGCATGCGTTTGAATGACCATGTGCTTCCCCCTCGGGGTTGAGGCGCATGTGTATTGTTTTGGGGACAGCCTTGTTGACGATGTGCCTTGACCATGGGGTCAAGGTGCACGTCCAAGGCTGTTCAAATGTTTGAGTTTTTACCTTTTTTCACTGCAAAAAAGGCAGGCCTTCGCGCGGGCCCTAAATGCGCGAAAACTGCATGCAAATCGGACCTGGCAGGAGTAATGCCCTGCCGGTGGATTAAGGGGTCTCACTCCTATTAAGAGGAGTGGTCCCAATTGTATGACCATGCATTGTGGCCCTTCGGGGGGCATGATGCATGCGTTTGAATGACCATGCGTTTCCCCCTCGGGGTTGAGGCGCATGTGTATTGTAATGGGGACAGCCTTGTTGACGATGTGCCTTGACCATGGGGTCAAGGTGCACGTCCAAGGCTGTTCAAATGTTTGAATTTTTACCTTTTTTCTTGTAAAAAAGGCAGGCCTTCCGTGTGGGCCCTAAACACGCAAAAAAACTGCATGCAAATCTGACCTGGCAGGAGTAATTCCCTGCCAGTGGATTAAGGGGTCTCACTCCTATTAAGAGGAGTGGTCCCACCTGTATGACCATGCATTGTGGCCCTTCGGGGGCATGATGCATGCGTTTGAATGACCATGTGCTTCCCCCTCGGGGTTGAGGCGCATGTGTATTGTTTTGGGGACAGCCTTGTTGACGATGTGCCTTGACCATGGGGTCAAGGTGCACGTCCAAGGCTGTTCAAATGTTTGAGTTTTTACCTTTTTTCACTGCAAAAAAGGCAGGCCTTCGCGCGGGCCCTAAATGCGCAAAAAAACTGCATGCAAATCTGACCTGGCAGGAGTAATTCCCTGCCGGTGGATTAAGGGGTCTCACTCCTATTAAGAGGAGTGGTCCCACCTGTATGACCATGCATTGTGGCCCTTTGGGGGGCATGATGCATGCGTTTGAATGACCATGCGCTTCCCCCTCGGGGTTGAGGCGCATGTGTATTGTTTTGGGGACAGCCTTGTTGACGATGTGCCTTGACCATGGGGTCAAGGTGCACGTCCAAGGCTGTTCAAATGTTTGACTTTTTACCTTTTTTCAGTGTAAAAAAGGCTGGCCTTTTTTGAGCGGGCCCTAAACGCTTAAAGACCTGCATGCAAATCGGACCTGGCAGGAGTAATGCCCTGCCGGTGGATTAAGGGGTCTCACTCCTATTAAGAGGAGTGGTCCCACCTGTATGACCATGCATTGTGGCCCTCTGGGGGCATGATGCATGCGTTTTGAATGACCATGCGTTTCCCCCTCGGGGTTGAGGCGCATGTGTATTGTTATGGGGACAGCCTTGTTGACGTTGTGCCTTGGCCATGGGGTCAAGGTGCACGTCCGAGGCTGTTCAAATGTTTGGACTTTTTACCTTTTTTCACACGTAAAAAAGGCAGGCCCTGACTGTGGCCCTAAACCACTTAAAGACCTGCATGCAAATCGGACCTGGCAGGAGTAATGCCCTGCCGGTGGATTAAGGGGTCTCACTCCTATTAAGAGGAGTGGTCCCACCTGTATGACCATGCATTGTGGCCCTCTGGGGGCATGATGCATGCGTTTTGAATGACCATGCGTTTCCCCCTCGGGGTTGAGGCGCATGTGTATTGTAATGGGGACAGCCTTGTTGACGATGTGCCTTGACCATGGGGTCAAGGTGCACGTCCAAGGCTGTTCAAATGTTTGAATTTTTACCTTTTTTCTTGTAAAAAAGGCAGGCCTTCCGGGCGGGCCCTAAACGCTTAAAGACCTGCATGCAAATCGGACCTGGCAGGAGTAATGCCCTGCCGGTGGATTAAGGGGTCTCACTCCTATTAAGAGGAGTGGTCCCAATTGTATGACCATGCATTGTGGCCCTTCGGGGGGCATGATGCATGCGTTTGAATGACCATGCGCTTCCCCCTCGGGGTTGAGGCGCATGTGTATTGTTATGGGGACAGCCTTGTTGACGATGTGCCTTGACCATGGGGTCAAGGTGCACGTCCAAGGCTGTTCAAATGTTTGACTTTTTACCTTTTTTCAGTGTAAAAAAGGCTGGCCTTTTTTGAGCGGGCCCTAAACGCTTAAAGACCTGCATGCAAATCGGACCTGGCAGGAGTAATGCCCTGCGGGTGGATTAAGGGGTCTTACTCCTATTAAGAGGAGTGGTCCCAACTGTATGACCATGCATTGTGGCCCTTCGGGGGCATGATGCATGCGTTTGAATGACCATGTGCTTCCCCCTCGGGGTTGAGGCGCATGTGTATTGTTATGGGGACAGCCTTGTTGACGTTGTGCCTTGACCATGGGGTCAAGGTGCACGTCCAAGGCTGTTCGAATGTTTGGACTTTTTACCTTTTTTCATTGTAAAAAAGGCAGGCCTTCAGGCGGGCCCTAAACGTCTTAAAGACCTGCATGCAAATCGGACCTGGCAGGAGTAATGCCCTGCCGGTGGATTAAGGGGTCTCACTCCTATTAAGAGGAGTGGTCCCAATTGTATGACCATGCATTGTGGCCCTTCGGGGGCATGATGCATGCGTTTGAATGACCATGCGCTTCCCCCTCGGGGTTGAGGCGCATGTGTATTGTTATGGGGACAGCCTTGTTGACGATGTGCCTTGACCATGGGGTCAAGGTGCACGTCCAAGGCTGTTCAAATGTTTGACTTTTTACCTTTTTTCATTGCAAAAAAGGCAGGCCTTCTATGCGGGCCCTAAACGCGCTTAAAGACCTGCATGCAAATCGGACCTGGCAGGAGTAATGCCCTGCCGGTGGATTAAGGGGTCTCACTCCTATTAAGAGGAGTGGTCCCAATTGTATGACCATGCATTGTGGCCCTTCGGGGGGCATGATGCATGCGTTTGAATGACCATGCGCTTCCCCCTCGGGGCTGAAGCGCATGTGTATTGTTATGGGGACAGCCTTGTTGACGATGTGCCTTGACCATGGGGTCAAGGTGCACGTCCAAGGCTGTTCAAATGTTTGACTTTTTACCTTTTTTCAGTGTAAAAAAGGCTGGCCTTTTTTGAGCGGGCCCTAAACGCTTAAAGACCTGCATGCAAATCGGACCTGGCAGGAGTAATGCCCTGCCGGTGGATTAAGGGGTCTCACTCCTATTAAGAGGAGTGGTCCCACCTGTATGACCATGCATTGTGGCCCTCTGGGGGCATGATGCATGCGTTTTGAATGACCATGCGTTTCCCCCTCGGGGTTGAGGCGCATGTGTATTGTAATGGGGACAGCCTTGTTGACGATGTGCCTTGACCATGGGGTCAAGGTGCACGTCCAAGGCTGTTCAAATGTTTGAATTTTTACCTTTTTTCTTGTAAAAAAGGCAGGCCTTCCGGGCGGGCCCTAAACGCTTAAAGACCTGCATGCAAATCGGACCTGGCAGGAGTAATGCCCTGCCGGTGGATTAAGGGGTCTCACTCCTATTAAGAGGAGTGGTCCCAATTGTATGACCATGCATTGTGGCCCTTCGGGGGGCATGATGCATGCGTTTGAATGACCATGCGCTTCCCCTTCGGGGTTGAGGCGCATGTGTATTGTTATGGGGACAGCCTTGTTGACGATGTGCCTTGACCATGGGGTCAAGGTGCACGTCCAAGGCTGTTCAAATGTTTGACTTTTTACCTTTTTTCATTGCAAAAAAGGCAGGCCTTCTATGCGGGCCCTAAACGCGCTTAAAGACCTGCATGCAAATCGGACCTGGCAGGAGTAATGCCCTGCCGGTGGATTAAGGGGTCTCACTCCTATTAAGAGGAGTGGTCCCAATTGTATGACCATGCATTGTGGCCCTTCGGGGGGCATGATGCATGCGTTTGAATGACCATGCGCTTCCCCCTCGGGGTTGAGGCGCATGTGTATTGTTATGGGGACAGCCTTGTTGACGATGTGCCTTGACCATGGGGTCAAGGTGCACGTCCAAGGCTGTTCAAATGTTTGACTTTTTACCTTTTTTCAGTGTAAAAAAGGCTGGCCTTTTTTGAGCGGGCCCTAAACGCTTAAAGACCTGCATGCAAATCGGACCTGGCAGGAGTAATGCCCTGCCGGTGGATTAAGGGGTCTTACTCCTATTAAGAGGAGTGGTCCCAACTGTATGACCATGCATTGTGGCCCTTCGGGGGCATGATGCATGCGTTTGAATGACCATGTGCTTCCCCCTCGGGGTTGAGGCGCATGTGTATTGTTATGGGGACAGCCTTGTTGACGTTGTGCCTTGACCATGGGGTCAAGGTGCACGTCCAAGGCTGTTCGAATGTTTGGACTTTTTACCTTTTTTCATTGTAAAAAAGGCAGGCCTTCAGGCGGGCCCTAAACGTCTTAAAGACCTGCATGCAAATCGGACCTGGCAGGAGTAATGCCCTGCCGGTGGATTAAGGGGTCTCACTCCTATTAAGAGGAGTGGTCCCAATTGTATGACCATGCATTGTGGCCCTTCGGGGGCATGATGCATGCGTTTGAATGACCATGCGCTTCCCCCTCGGGGTTGAGGCGCATGTGTATTGTTATGGGGACAGCCTTGTTGACGATGTGCCTTGACCATGGGGTCAAGGTGCACGTCCAAGGCTGTTCAA
Source organism: Myxine glutinosa (assembly GCF_964187855.1). Lineage (NCBI taxonomy): Eukaryota > Metazoa > Chordata > Myxini > Myxiniformes > Myxinidae > Myxine > Myxine glutinosa. The sequence goes on along the minus strand of NC_136264.1, from coordinate 33,352,896 downwards.
ATGTTTGACTTTTTACCTTTTTTCATTGCAAAAAAGGCAGGCCTTCTATGCGGGCCCTAAACGCGCTTAAAGACCTGCATGCAAATCGGACCTGGCAGGAGTAATGCCCTGCCGGTGGATTAAGGGGTCTCACTCCTATTAAGAGGAGTGGTCCCAATTGTATGACCATGCATTGTGGCCCTTCGGGGGGCATGATGCATGCGTTTGAATGACCATGCGCTTCCCCCTCGGGGCTGAGGCGCATGTGTATTGTTATGGGGACAGCCTTGTTGACGATGTGCCTTGACCATGGGGTCAAGGTGCACGTCCAAGGCTGTTCAAATGTTTGACTTTTTACCTTTTTTCATTGTAAAAAAGGCGGCCTTCGAGCGGGCCTAAAACGTTTAAAGACCTGCATGCAAATCGGACCTGGCAGGAGTAATGCCCTGCTGGTGGATTAAGGGGTCTCACTCCTATTAAGAGGAGTGGTCCCACCTGTATGACCATGCATTGTGGCCCTTTGGGGGGCATGATGCATGCGTTTGAATGACCATGCGCTTCCCCCTCGGGGTTGAGGCGCATGTGTATTGTTTTGGGGACAGCCTTGTTGACGATGTGCCTTGACCATGGGGTCAAGGTGCACGTCCAAGGCTGTTCAAATGTTTGACTTTTTACCTTTTTTCAGTGTAAAAAAGGCTGGCCTTTTTTGAGCGGGCCCTAAACGCTTAAAGACCTGCATGCAAATCGGACCTGGCAGGAGTAATGCCCTGCCGGTGGATTAAGGGGTCTCACTCCTATTAAGAGGAGTGGTCCCACCTGTATGACCATGCATTGTGGCCCTCTGGGGGCATGATGCATGCGTTTTGAATGACCATGCGTTTCCCCCTCGGGGTTGAGGCGCATGTGTATTGTTATGGGGACAGCCTTGTTGACGTTGTGCCTTGGCCATGGGGTCAAGGTGCACGTCCGAGGCTGTTCAAATGTTTGGACTTTTTACCTTTTTTCACACGTAAAAAAGGCAGGCCCTGACTGTGGCCCTAAACCACTTAAAGACCTGCATGCAAATCGGACCTGGCAGGAGTAATGCCCTGCCGGTGGATTAAGGGGTCTCACTCCTATTAAGAGGAGTGGTCCCACCTGTATGACCATGCATTGTGGCCCTCTGGGGGCATGATGCATGCGTTTTGAATGACCATGCGTTTCCCCCTCGGGGTTGAGGCGCATGTGTATTGTAATGGGGACAGCCTTGTTGACGATGTGCCTTGACCATGGGGTCAAGGTGCACGTCCAAGGCTGTTCAAATGTTTGAATTTTTACCTTTTTTCTTGTAAAAAAGGCAGGCCTTCCGGGCGGGCCCTAAACGCTTAAAGACCTGCATGCAAATCGGACCTGGCAGGAGTAATGCCCTGCCGGTGGATTAAGGGGTCTCACTCCTATTAAGAGGAGTGGTCCCAATTGTATGACCATGCATTGTGGCCCTTCGGGGGGCATGATGCATGCGTTTGAATGACCATGCGCTTCCCCCTCGGGGTTGAGGCGCATGTGTATTGTTATGGGGACAGCCTTGTTGACGATGTGCCTTGACCATGGGGTCAAGGTGCACGTCCAAGGCTGTTCAAATGTTTGACTTTTTACCTTTTTTCAGTGTAAAAAAGGCTGGCCTTTTTTGAGCGGGCCCTAAACGCTTAAAGACCTGCATGCAAATCGGACCTGGCAGGAGTAATGCCCTGCGGGTGGATTAAGGGGTCTTACTCCTATTAAGAGGAGTGGTCCCAACTGTATGACCATGCATTGTGGCCCTTCGGGGGCATGATGCATGCGTTTGAATGACCATGTGCTTCCCCCTCGGGGTTGAGGCGCATGTGTATTGTTATGGGGACAGCCTTGTTGACGTTGTGCCTTGACCATGGGGTCAAGGTGCACGTCCAAGGCTGTTCGAATGTTTGGACTTTTTACCTTTTTTCATTGTAAAAAAGGCAGGCCTTCAGGCGGGCCCTAAACGTCTTAAAGACCTGCATGCAAATCGGACCTGGCAGGAGTAATGCCCTGCCGGTGGATTAAGGGGTCTCACTCCTATTAAGAGGAGTGGTCCCAATTGTATGACCATGCATTGTGGCCCTTCGGGGGCATGATGCATGCGTTTGAATGACCATGCGCTTCCCCCTCGGGGTTGAGGCGCATGTGTATTGTTATGGGGACAGCCTTGTTGACGATGTGCCTTGACCATGGGGTCAAGGTGCACGTCCAAGGCTGTTCAAATGTTTGACTTTTTACCTTTTTTCAGTGTAAAAAAGGCTGGCCTTTTTTGAGCGGGCCCTAAACGCTTAAAGACCTGCATGCAAATCGGACCTGGCAGGAGTAATGCCCTGCCGGTGGATTAAGGGGTCTCACTCCTATTAAGAGGAGTGGTCCCACCTGTATGACCATGCATTGTGGCCCTCTGGGGGCATGATGCATGCGTTTTGAATGACCATGCGTTTCCCCCTCGGGGTTGAGGCGCATGTGTATTGTAATGGGGACAGCCTTGTTGACGATGTGCCTTGACCATGGGGTCAAGGTGCACGTCCAAGGCTGTTCAAATGTTTGAATTTTTACCTTTTTTCTTGTAAAAAAGGCAGGCCTTCCGGGCGGGCCCTAAACGCTTAAAGACCTGCATGCAAATCGGACCTGGCAGGAGTAATGCCCTGCCGGTGGATTAAGGGGTCTCACTCCTATTAAGAGGAGTGGTCCCAATTGTATGACCATGCATTGTGGCCCTTCGGGGGGCATGATGCATGCGTTTGAATGACCATGCGCTTCCCCCTCGGGGTTGAGGCGCATGTGTATTGTTATGGGGACAGCCTTGTTGACGATGTGCCTTGACCATGGGGTCAAGGTGCACGTCCAAGGCTGTTCAAATGTTTGACTTTTTACCTTTTTTCATTGCAAAAAAGGCAGGCCTTCTATGCGGGCCCTAAACGCGCTTAAAGACCTGCATGCAAATCGGACCTGGCAGGAGTAATGCCCTGCCGGTGGATTAAGGGGTCTCACTCCTATTAAGAGGAGTGGTCCCAATTGTATGACCATGCATTGTGGCCCTTCGGGGGGCATGATGCATGCGTTTGAATGACCATGCGCTTCCCCCTCGGGGTTGAGGCGCATGTGTATTGTTATGGGGACAGCCTTGTTGACGATGTGCCTTGACCATGGGGTCAAGGTGCACGTCCAAGGCTGTTCAAATGTTTGACTTTTTACCTTTTTTCAGTGTAAAAAAGGCTGGCCTTTTTTGAGCGGGCCCTAAACGCTTAAAGACCTGCATGCAAATCGGACCTGGCAGGAGTAATGCCCTGCCGGTGGATTAAGGGGTCTTACTCCTATTAAGAGGAGTGGTCCCAACTGTGTGACCATGCATTGTGGCCCTTCGGGGGCATGATGCATGCGTTTGAATGACCATGTGCTTCCCCCTCGGGGTTGAGGCGCATGTGTATTGTTATGGGGACAGCCTTGTTGACGTTGTGCCTTGACCATGGGGTCAAGGTGCACGTCCAAGGCTGTTCGAATGTTTGGACTTTTTACCTTTTTTCATTGTAAAAAAGGCAGGCCTTCAGGCGGGCCCTAAACGTCTTAAAGACCTGCATGCAAATCGGACCTGGCAGGAGTAATGCCCTGCCGGTGGATTAAGGGGTCTCACTCCTATTAAGAGGAGTGGTCCCAATTGTATGACCATGCATTGTGGCCCTTCGGGGGCATGATGCATGCGTTTGAATGACCATGCGCTTCCCCCTCGGGGTTGAGGCGCATGTGTATTGTTATGGGGACAGCCTTGTTGACGATGTGCCTTGACCATGGGGTCAAGGTGCACGTCCAAGGCTGTTCAAATGTTTGACTTTTTACCTTTTTTCATTGCAAAAAAGGCAGGCCTTCTATGCGGGCCCTAAACGCGCTTAAAGACCTGCATGCAAATCGGACCTGGCAGGAGTAATGCCCTGCCGGTGGATTAAGGGGTCTCACTCCTATTAAGAGGAGTGGTCCCAATTGTATGACCATGCATTGTGGCCCTTCGGGGGGCATGATGCATGCGTTTGAATGACCATGCGCTTCCCCCTCGGGGCTGAGGCGCATGTGTATTGTTATGGGGACAGCCTTGTTGACGATGTGCCTTGACCATGGGGTCAAGGTGCACGTCCAAGGCTGTTCAAATGTTTGACTTTTTACCTTTTTTCATTGTAAAAAAGGCGGCCTTCGAGCGGGCCTAAAACGTTTAAAGACCTGCATGCAAATCGGACCTGGCAGGAGTAATGCCCTGCTGGTGGATTAAGGGGTCTCACTCCTATTAAGAGGAGTGGTCCCAATTGTATGACCATGCATTGTGGCCCTTCGGGGGCATGATGCATGCGGTTGAATGACCATGCGCTTCCCCCTCGGGGTTGAGGCGCATGTGTATTGTTATGGGGACAGCCTTGTTGACGATGTGCCTTGACCATGGGGTCAAGGTGCACGTCCAAGGCTGTTCAAATGTTTGACTTTTTACCTTTTTTCATTGTAAAAAAGGCAGGCCTTCTGTGCGGGCCCTAAACGTGCAAAGAACTGCATGCAAATCGGACCTGGCAGGAGTAATGCCCTGCTGGTGGATTAAGGGGTCTTACTCCTATTAAGAGGAGTGGTCCCAATTGTATGACCATGCATTGTGGCCCTTCGGGGGCATGATGCATGCGTTTGAATGACCATGCGCTTCCCCCTCGGGGTTGAGGCGCATGTGTATTGTTATGGGGACAGCCTTGTTGACGATGTGCCTTGACCATGGGGTCAAGGTGCACGTCCAAGGCTGTTCAAATGTTTGACTTTTTACCTTTTTTCATTGTAAAAAAGGCAGGCCTTCTGTGCGGGCCCTAAACGTGCGTAGAACTGCATGCAAATCGGACCTGGCAGGAGTAATGCCCTGCCGGTATATTAAGGGGTCTCACTCCTATTAAGAGGAGTGGTCCCAATTGTATGACCATGCATTGTGGCCCTTCGGGGGCATGATGCATGCGTTTGAATGACCATGCGCTTCCCCCTCGGGGTTGAGGCGCATGTGTATTGTTATGGGGACAGCCTTGTTGACGTTGTGCCTTGGCCATGGGGTCAAGGTGCACGTCCGAGGCTGTTCGAATGTTTGACTTTTTACCTTTTTTCATCGTAAAAAAGGCAGGCCTTCCTTGCGGGCCCAAAACGTGCGTAGACCTGCATGCAAATCGGACCTGGCAGGAGTAATGCCCTGCTGGTGGATTAAGGGGTCTTACTCCTATTAAGAGGAGTGGTCCCAATTGTATGACCATGCATTGTGGCCCTTCGGGGGCATGATGCATGTGTTTGAATGACCATGTGCTTCCCCCTCGGGGTTGAGGCGCATGTGTATTGTTATGGGGACAGCCTTGTTGACGTTGTGCCTTGGCCATGGGGTCAAGGTGCACATCCGAGGCTGTTCGAATGTTTGACTTTTTACCTTTTTTCACAAGCAAAAAAGGCAGGCCCTCATTGGGGCCCTAAAACAGTGCAAATCGTACCTGACAGGAGTAATGCCCTGTCAGTGGATTAAGGGGTCTTACTCCTATTGAGAGGAGTGGTCCCAATTGAATGACCATGCATTGTGGCCCCTCGGGGGCATGATGCATGCGTTTGAATGACCATGCGCTTCCCCCTTGGGGTTGAGGCACATGTGTATTGTTATTGGGACAGCCTTGTTGACGTTGTGCCTTGGCCATGGGGTCAAGGTGCACGTCCGAGGCTGTTCAAATGTTTGACTTTTTACCTTTTTTCACAAGCAAAAAAGGCAGGCCTTGCGCAGGCCCTAAAAGCGCAAATCGTACCTGACAGGAGTAATGCCCTGTCAGTGGATTAAGGGGTCTTACTCCTATTGAGAGGAGTGGTCCCAATTGAATGACCATGCATTGTGGCCCCTCGGGGGCATGATGCATGCGTTTGAATGACCATGCGCTTCCCCCTTGGGGTTGAGGCGCATGTGTATTGTTATTGGGACAGCCTTGTTGACGTTGTGCCTTGGCCAAGGGGTCAAGGTGCACGTCCGAGGCTGTTCAAATGTTTGACTTTTTACCTTTTTTCACAAGCAAAAAAGGCAGGCCTTGCGCAGGCCCTAAAAGCGCAAATCGTACCTGACAGGAGTAATGCCCTGTCAGTGGATTAAGGGGTCTTACTCCTATTGAGAGGAGTGGTCCCAATTGAATGACCATGCATTGTGGCCCCTCGGGGGCATGATGCATGCGTTTGAATGACCATGCGCTTCCCCCTTGGGGTTGAGGCGCATGTGTATTGTTATTGGGACAGCCTTGTTGACGTTGTGCTTTGACCATGGGGTGAAGGTGCATGTCCGAGGCTGTTCAAATGTTTGACTTTTTACCTTTTTTCACAAGCAAAAAAGGCAAGCCTTAGCTGTGGCCCCAAAACAGCGCAAATCGTACCTGACAGGAGTAATGCCCTGTCAGTGGATTAAGGGGTCTTACTCCTATTGAGAGGAGTGGTCCCAATTGAATGACCATGCATTGTGGCCCCTCGGGGGCATGATGCATGTGTTTGAATGACCATGCGCTTCCCCTTTGGGGTTGAGGCGCATGTGTATTGTTATTGGGAGAGCCTTGTTGACGTTGTGCCTTGACCATGGGGTCAAGGTGCACGTCCGAGGCTGTTCAAATGTTTGACTTTTTACCTTTTTTCACAAGCAAAAAAGGCAGGCCTTAGCTGTGGCCCCAAAACAGCGCAAATCGTACCTGACAGGAGTAATGCCCTGTCAGTGGATTAAGGGGTCTTACTCCTATTGAGAGGAGTGGTCTCAATTGAATGACCATGCATTGTGGCCCCTCGGGGGCATGATGCATGCGTTTGAATGACCATGTGCTTCCCCCTTGGGGTTGAGGCACATGTGTATTGTTATTGGGACAGCCTTGTTGACGTTGTGCCTTGGCCATGGGGTCAAGGTGCATGTCCGAGGCTGTTCAAATGTTTGACTTTTTACCTTTTTTCACAAGCAAAAAAGGCAGGCCTTAGCTGTGGCCCCAAAACAGTGGACAGGCCTGCAAAATTGTACCCGGCAGGAGTAATGCCCTGCTGGTGGATTAAGGGGTCTTACTCCTATTAAGAGGAGTGGTCCCAATTGTATGACCATGCATTGTGGCCCCTCGGGGGCATGATGCATGCGTTTGAATGACCATGTGCTTCCCCCTTGGGGTTGAGGCACATGTGTATTGTTATTGGGACAGCCTTGTTGACATTGTGCCTTGACCATGGGGTCAAGGTGCACGTCCAAGGCTGTTCAAATGTTTGACTTTTTACCTTTTTTCATGTAAAAAAGGCAGGCCTTAGTGCTGGCCCCATAAGCACCCGAACAAGCCTGCAAAATTGTACCCGGCAGGAGTAATGCCCTGCTGGTGGATTAAGGGGTCTCACTCCTATTAAGAGGAGTGGTCCCAATTGTATGACCATGCATTGTGGCCCTTCGGGGGCATGATGCATGCGTTTGAATGACCATGCGCTTCCCCCTCGGGGTTGAGGCGCATGTGTATTGTTATGGGGACAGCCTTGTTGACGTTGTGCCTTGACCATGGGGTCAAGGTGCACGTCCAAGGCTGTTCAAATGTTTGACTTTTTACCTTTTTTCATCGCAAAAAAGGCAGGGCTTCAGTGTGGCCCCAAAACACGAACAAGCCTGCAAAATTGTACCCGGCAGGAGTAATGCCCTGCTGGTGGATTAAGGGGTCTCACTCCTATTAAGAGGACTGGTCCCAATTGTATGACCATGCATTGTGGCCCTTCGGCGGCATGATGCATGCGTTTGAATGACCATGTGCTTCCCCCTTGGGGTTGAGGCACATGTGTATTGTTATTGGGACAGCCTTGATAGACGTTGTGCCTTGACCATGGGGTCAAGGTGCACGTCCAAGGCTGTTCAAATGTTTGACTTTTTACCTTTTTTTCATGTAAAAAAGGCAGGCCTTAGTGCTGGCCCCATAAGCACAAGCCTGCAAAATTGTACCCGGCAGGAGTAATGCCCTGCTGGTGGATTAAGGGGTCTTACTCCTATTAAGAGGAGTCGTCCCAATTGTATGACCATGCATTGTGGCCCTTCGGGGGCATGATGCATACGTTTGAATGACCATGCGCTTCCCCCTCGGGGTTGAGGCGCATGTGTATTGTTATTGGGACAGCCTTGTTGACGTTGTGCCTTGGCCATGGGGTCAAGGTGCACGTCCGAGGCTGTTCAAATGTTTGACTTTTTACCTTTTTTCATTGAAAAAAGGCAGGCCTTTTGCTGTGGCCCAAAACAGTAAACAAGCCTGCAAAATTGTACCTGGCAGGAGTAATGCCCTGTCAGTGGATCAAGGGGTCTTACTCCTATTAAGAGGAGTGGTCCCAATTGTATGACCATGCATTGTGGCCCTTCGGGGGCATGATGCATGCGTTTGAATGACCATGTGCTTCCCCCTCAGGGTTGAGGCGCATGTGTAATGTTATTGGGACAGCCTTGTTGACGTTGTGCCTTGGCCATGGGGTCAAGGTGCACGTCCAAGGCTGTTCAAATGTTTGACTTTTTACCTTTTTTCATGTAAAAAAGGCAGGCCTTAGTGCTGGCCCCATAAGCACAAGCCTGCAAAATTGTACCTGGCAGGAGTAATGCCCTGTCAGTGGATCAAGGGGTCTTACTCCTATTAAGAGGAGTGGTCCCAATTGTATGACCATGCATTGTGGCCCCTCGGGGGCATGATGCATGCGTTTGAATGACCATGTGCTTCCCCTTTGGGGTTGAGGCACATGTGTAATGTTATTGGGACAGCCTGGTTGACGTTGTACCTTGACCATGGGGTCAAGGTGCATGTCCGAGGCTGTTCAAATGTTTGACTTTTTACCTTTTTTCATTGTAAAAAAGGCAGGCCTTCGAGCGGGCCCAAAACCCTCAAACAAGCCTGCAAAATTGTACCCGGCAGGAGTAATGCCCTGCTGGTGGATTAAGGGGTCTTACTCCTATTAAGAGGAGTGGTCCCAATTGTATGACCATGCATTGTGGCCCTTCGGGGGCATGATGCATGCGTTTGAATGACCATGTGCTTCAGCCTTGGGGTTGAGGTGCATGTGTATTGTTATTGGGACAGCCTTGATAGACGTTGTGCCTTGGCCATGGGGTCAAGGTGCATGTCCGAGGCTGTTCAAATGTTTGACTTTTTACCTTTTTTCATTGTAAAAAAGGCAGGCCTTCGAGCGGGCCCAAAACGCTCAAACAAGCCTGCAAAATTGTACCCGGCAGGAGTAATGCCCTGCTGGTGGATTAAGGGGTCTTACTCCTATTAAGAGGAGTGGTCCCAATTGTATGACCATGCATTGTGGCCCCTCGGGGGCATGATGCATGCGTTTGAATGACCATGTGCCTCCCCCTTGGGGTTGAGGCACATGTGTATTGTTATTGGGACAGCCTTGTTGACGTTGTGCCTTGATCATGGGGTCAAGGAGCACGTCCAAGGCTGTTCAAATGTTTGACTTTTTACCTTTTTTCATAGTAAAAAAGGCAGGGCTTCCCTGTGGCTCCAAAACAGGAAAAAGAAGCCTTTGGTGGGACGGCATGGTGTTGAAGTCGTGGGGACTCACTCATATGGAGGAGGGGTCCAAGGAGGGGTCCAATTGTATGACCATGCATTCTGGCCCTTCGGGGTCAAGATGCATGTGTTTTGATTGACCATGTGCTTCGGCCTTTGGGTTGAGGTGCATGTCAATAGGACAGTCTTGATAGACGGTGTACCTTGGCCGTGGGGTCATACATACATGCATACATTCATACATACATGTGTACCTATCGCTGTACAAAAGCCTTGGACATTTTGCAATTTCTACTCTGATGCATGATGAAACTAATACTTTGTGTTGAATGCAAATACACCTTCATGAAAAAGAAAATCTATTTAAATAACGAATTTTAGACCCAAAATGCATTAGCTTCATCTAAACTAATAGCGAGTAGGTTCAGCTTTTCCCTACATAACCTACATTGAAATTCTTCTCAGGACACTAAATTAATTGTATTATAAACTCTTGTGAAATGGTGTGCAACTCTTCTTCCAAGACTTTCAAAAGATCTTCTAAGTGCCTGGGATTATCTTTTTCCCTTTTCTTTGTCCAAATAGTCCCATTCAGCTTTAATGATATTGAGATCTGGCCTTTGAATGGGCCATTCCAAGTTTTAAAGAACTCCAACTACCTCTTTCATTTCCAAACTCGAACTGGCGCATACCTCCGACAGGCTGAACAATTTATTTGTATCCACTGATAGGCTGGATCTGGATTCAGACCTGAACCAAAATCGAATCGGCTTGTTCTTGTCACCAAACCAACTCGTCCACCAAGTTTAGTAATCCATCGCTTTTAGCCTAACTCGTCCATAACTTTTATAAATACCATGTTATGTATCACTTTTTGTCCGATCTCTCAATGGTGAAGAATCACTTAATAATTAAATAATTCTCAGATGCGAATCCATATTCAGATCTTCACCAAAATCGAATTTGTTTGTCCTTGTCACACACACAACCTGTCCACCAGGTTTCGTCCAAATCCATCCATAACTTTTTGAGATACCGTGCAATGTATCGGTTTAGCCCTATCACTCAATGGTGAAGATTCACTTGAAAATTAAATAATTCTCGTATCCGAATCCATATTCAGATCTTCACCACAATTGAATCGATTCTTCCTTGTCACACACCCAAAATCTCCACCAAGTTTCGTCCAAATCCGTCCACAAATTTTTGAGATATCCTGCTATGTATCGTTTTTGGCCCGATCTCCCCATGGTGAAGAATCACTTTAAAAGATTCTACTGGCCGGATCCGAATCCGGATCTTCACCAAAATCTAATCGTTTCGTCCTTGTCACACACACTACTTATCTGCCAAATTTTATCTGAATCCGTCGACAACTTTTTGAGATATCTTGTTCACAGACTGACAGACAGACAGACAGACAGACAGACAAACAAACAGACAGACAGGGGTGAAAACATAACCTCCATCCACCTAATATAACCTCCATGGCAGAGTGTTAATTATTGCAGCTAAGTGTTTTGGATCATGATGTTGTTTCAAGATGAAGTTTTGACCAATAAGTCTTACTGTCTTCCACCGACTCCTCTCCGGCCTTGCTCCCCCAGCTCTCTCTGTGCTCTGTCCCCCAAATATTCCTACAGGTCGCACAACATCTGCCAGCAACCCTCTGATGGTTAAACTGCCGAAATCTCGGCTCTCTGCTCACCTTCACTCTTTCATTCCTCTTTTCTCCCACCTCTGGAACAAACTCCCACACTCCCTTCAATCCCACTCCTCCCTCCAGGTCTTTAAAACAGCTGTTCACCACCATCTCTTATCTTCCCCCATCCAAAACCTTTATCTTTTCTACCCCCACTAATTCACCCCAGATCCATCTTGTTTGAAATTCCAACTTATTTCCTGGAAGTCCTGGCAGTGTCCATATGTTTTATACCTCTCGCACCACCCACCTTCCCATGCCTCCCCCCCCCCCCCTTCCCAAGCCTTCTCCCTCCCACAGATGTGCCGATGTCCCTGCTCTCAGATGTTGTGTTTGTGTTCCTCCCCCTCTCGCCCCATCTTGTCTACCGCTCCCCATGTTATATGTTTTATGTGTCGGTTTGTCTTTTTGTGTGATTAATGTTTGCTCTTTCACGAGCTTCGATCTTGTATACAAAAAATTTTTTAAAAAAATGTCCTGCACCACTGGGAATAGTATTAGTATGGTGGATGAAAATTTGTTTGTACCTTGCTACAGTCAATATACCAACAATTTTACAACACCATGAGGACATTCACCCCCATACCTGAGTTGAACCTCCTCCATGTTTAATTGTTGGCTTTAATCAAGACTCTTTACAAGGTTCGGTTTTCGGTCATATCTCACATACTGTCTTGATTAGATCCAAGCAACTGAAACTTTCTTCCTTGTCCAAAACAACCTTGATCATTGTTCCATATTCCATTTGTGTTCTTGTCCCTATTTTAGCCTTTTATTCTTGTTTCTCTTTCTCAATCGAGGTTTTCTTTCATCCTCGTACAAGTGCTTTCAGCGCACGACAGACTGGACCTTCCAGTCTTGGTTTTGCCAATTGCAGATGATGTTTCTCTGTACTTGATTGTGCTTTGGGAGACCACATCTCGAAAAGTGATGCGACCTATTTCACTCAACGTTTCTCCTCCTTTATGTGAATCAGAAAGACAATTACATAGCAATAGGTGTGTAAGAATTAAGTGTGAAACTTTATTGAAATTTTCGTGCGTAATTGATACATTACATGAATTGTTCTTGTGTAGGTCTCTGCTCGTTGGTGGCGTCCGTGTGGTTCCCGGTCTCTGCTCACAGAGAGAATCCCATCATGTCCTTTGGCTACTCGCTGTATTTGGCCTGGATCGGGTCTGTTCTTGCCCTGCTATCGGCGGGGCTCCTGGCTTGCTGTACAGCAGCTGTGGATGAGGGAGAAGCTCGACGGTCAAGGATTGGAACCTCCTCAACTCATGCCAAGAGTGTGCATGTATGATGCTTGCGGGGACCTTTGTATGTCTGGAGTGTGCATGTATGATGCTTGGGGGGACCTCTGTATGTTTGGAGTGTGCATGTATGATGCTTGGGGGACCTCTGTTTGTCCGGAGTGTGCATGTATGATGCTTGGGGGACCTCTGTATGTCCGGAGTGTGCATGTATGATGTTTGGGGGGGGGGGGGGGACCTCTGTATGTCCGGAGTGTGCATGTATGATGCTTGGGGGACCTCTATATATCTGGAGTGTGCATGTATGATGCTTGGGGGACCTCTATATATCTGGAGTGTGCATGTATGATGCTTGGGGGACCTCTGTATGTCTGGAGTATGCATGTATGATGTTTGGGGGGACCTCTATGTCTGGAGTATGCATGTATGATGCTTGGGGGACCTCTGTATGTCCGGAGTGTGCATGTATGATGTTTGGGGAGGACCTCTGTATGTCTAGAGTGTGCATGTATGATGCTTGGGGGGACCTCTGTATGTCTGGAGTATGCATGTATGATGCTTGGGGGGGACCTCTGTATGTTTGAAGTGTGCATGTATGATGCTTGGGGGACCTCTGTATGTTTGGAGTGTGCATGTATGATGTTTGGGGGGATCTCTGTATGTCCGGAGTGTGCATGTATGATGCTTGGGGGGACCTCTGTATGTTTGGAGTGTGCATGTATGATGCTTGGGGGACCTCTGTATGTCTGGAGTATGCATGTATGATGTTTGGGGGGGACCTCTGTATGTCTGGAGTATGCATGTATGATGCTTGGGGGACCTCTGTATGTCCGGAGTGTGCATGTATGATGTTTGGGGGGGGGACCTCTGTATGTCTGGAGTGTGCATGTATGATGCTTGGGGGACCTCTATATGTCTGGAGTATGCATGTATGATGCTTGGGGGGACCTCTGTATGTTTGGAGTGTGCATGTATGATGCTTGGGGGGGGGGGGGGGACTTCTGTATGTCTGGAGTGTCCATGTATGATGTTTGGGGGGGACCTCTGTATGTCTGGACCTTCTATTCAAAAGCAAGAATCAAGATTGGTGTTTCTCAAAGTTTCCATAGTTTGGCCTGTGTCAGCATCTCCATATGACGCATGCAACATAGAGAAATTTCCAGGCCTATTCACATTACCTGTTCATGTTTTTTTATGGTTGTAAACAGGTGCCTATGCTGAACGAAGAGGACCACAAACACACCTTCCTGTAGATAGAACCACCTTTTAGAGGCCATTTTCCCCGTAGAGCAGGGGTTGGCCTTTTTTGGGCACTGTGGTCTCATTTTTGAAGCAATGTTTTATGCCGCCAACCTTGTTGGTCGCCTCTTGCGACACACAGGGAATTACCAGTGAACTGGCACTCAATTTGCTGACCTCGGAAGGATGACAAGCTGAGTCAACCCCCCTGGTGTTAATTCAGCGATTGACCAGGATTCAAACCCAAGATCCTAAGATCCCAAGCCAACACCCTAACCGCTAAGCCAACACCAGACTACTCCTTCCTATAGATAGAAAGAAGAAGAACCACCTTTAGAGGCCATTTTTCCCCATAGAGCAGAGGTTGGTTGGCCTTTTTCGGGCACCGTGGTCCCCTTTTTGAAGCAATGTTTTATGGCCGGATGCTCTTCCTGCCGCCAACCCTGTTAGTCGCCTCTTGACCGGGATTGATCGACCGGGATTCAAACCCAGGATCCTAGGATCCCAAGCCGGCACCCTAACCGCTAAGCCAAAAATGGTCTTCATGATACCAAGACTTGTATCTGATTCACCCTGTCCGTACGAGTGATGATCGTCCCCAGCTCGTACCATCAGGTTGCTCCCACCGAACTGATAATTCCGCCTCAAGACTGTATTAGCAAATCGCTGCCACCTCGTCTCCAGACTAACATATGCTGATTGTCAAAGTCTAGGCACAATCTATAGACTCAGTGAAAGAATATGGCACCAACTGTTCAACGAAGCGTGGTGTTGGCGTAACGGGTAAGGTGGCTGGCTTGAGATCTTCGGGTCGAGTTTGAGCCTCTGTCACCCGTTGAATTAACACCATGTTGATTGACTCAGCCTGTCATTCTTCCGAGGTCGGCAAAATGAATACCAGATGACTGGTTTATAGAGAGTTGCATCGGTGGCAGCCGTGCCCCCGGAGTAGTGGTCTTCTGGACCTTGTATACCACCGATATGAAGCCTGTTCTGAACTGCCTGGGTCAAAACTCTCTACAACCCAGGATCTCTGGAGAGAGACTCTGGAGAGATCATGTTTGTGGAAGGTGGTTACATCTGGCAAGTGTGACAACATAATTAGGAATTGTAACGACTAGCAACGGTATTGTAACCTGCCCTATGGGCGGGGCTTCAATTGGGAGGCCCAAATGAAAAGGCAAACTATCAGAAATTGAAGGTTTTTATTTTATTTTAAACGATTTATATGAACATCCGTTAAATCATATCACACGCAAATCATCAAAATCTGAACAGTATTTGTAGAATTTCAACAAAAGCCACATCACTGTTCATATCGGTAAATATTATTCCATCGTGTTTGGAAAAACTGGAAAATTGGAAAATTGGGGGAAAAAATTGGAAAAACAATATAGCCTATTTTACTCCAGGGGCTCCCAGGATTACCCACCCAAAATTTCGTTGCGATCGGTTCAGCCGTTTTTGCAGTACCTGGGAACAGACGGACAGACATTTGGTGAATTATAGTAAGATTGGTGGACCAGAACTGTCCAGTCTGATGGGACCCAGTTATAAACCTATAAATGATTCCAAGATTAACTTTGTATTTGAGAGAAGCATGAGCCAAGTCATTTGGGTGTTAAGAGATGCCAAGGCATTCCTAATCTGAGTTAGACCACATCTGAGATATCTAGCCTGGGTTCAACTATAAACTGTCATCCTGGTGTTTCACAGGCACGGTGAAGCATCAATGTGTGTGCCGTCCATGAGTGGTGTTAAACTGTGCGTCCCATCACTGTATGGGATCTTATTTAAGATCCCATACAGTGTCCTTCGTGACGAGTAGGCGAGCTATCGCCAACACCATGGTAAAATTACAAATTCCTACTGTAACCTACAGGGGGCACCCCCAGCAAATTATGCTACCCACAACCATGTGCCGCACAAGAAGAAGAAGCACATGGGTGGAAAAGTTTTGAAGTTATTGAAGTGGGTCGTGTGTTTGGCAGGCAAGGTTTAAATTGGGTGTAACATCTGCTGGCATTACTTGTTGGCTTTCCTGACTAAATTACAAGATTCTGCCCTGACTGCCACTTAAAAGGCAAAGGCAAACCGCCCAGTGTAATCCTTGCCGTTGCGCTGCTTTGGCAGCACTGATCATAAATGTACCCCACAAACATCCCTTTGACGTAAATTATTGACACATAAACATCCCATAATCATTATTTTTGTCCCCCAACCCTCCGACAAGCTCGTCGATGGGCGATATTGAAATGAGCTCCGACCGACCGATCATCCGTCCATGTACTTTTGTTCAACATTTAGCTTTGCTATTACACATGGCACCCAAAAGGTGGGGACCCTAGAGTATCAGCTCCTTGTTATTCACCTCAAATGAAGCTCTGAGTCGGCCATGCATTTCAGTTTGCTCATTTGGAATATTGTTTATTTAGAACCCGCAAAGCTAACGCAGCAATAAGTTGTTTCACTTTATGTTGGAAATGTTTGCATGGATTTCAAACCGATGTAATCACCCCCTATCCATAAGTCATATAAGCAATGCTTTCGATCATAAAAGTGGTTTATATTGTACAATGTATTTGCATGAAATAAAATTCCAGGAGTGTACCTGCATTTGTTTCCATTCCTTTTCCTAAATTGTGGTAATAATATCCATGTAAAATATATTATTCTTATTAAGCCTCCCCTACAGGATAGGAGTTGGCTTATTGCTGATGCAGAGTTTGTTTCAACAATTATTGCCCCCAATTTTAATATTGCCACAGTTTCGTAGACCACATCATAGACCACACAAGGCTGGGGTGGGGTACACAGGAAAAACAAGATAGACACTACAGGGGGGCTTCAGGAAAGAAAACAGGGAATTTGAAGGAGGTGGGTTTGGGGTTGATTAATGGGGGTAGAAAAGATCAAGGTTTTGGATGGGGGAAGATAAGAGATGGTGGTGAACAGCTATTTTAAAGGCCTGAAGGGAGGAGAGGGATTGAAGAGAGTGTGGGAGTTTGTTCCAGATGTGGGAAAAAAGAGGAATGAAGGAGTGAGGAATGAATAATAATAATAAAAGGCAACCTCTATTTAGAAATTTATTTTATATATTCTTATGGTTTTTCACGGGCGTCGCCTCTGGATAACTCCGAGAGGATGGCGTGTCTATGAGACCACGGTCAGTTTACCATAATGGTGAGTTGAGTGAGAAAAGAGGGACCGTCCAGGCGGTCGCGTAAGACACCTTAGTCAGTCGGCTGAGCGGAACTAACGTCATGTAACTGAATCTGAGATCAAACAAAGATAACAAATCCGACACCTCGCCAAACACCTCAGCAGTCTTATGCCGCCATCAGAACTGACAGAATAAGTCAGGACACAGTTTCTTAAAGAAATGGCCTTTATTGCCTGTAACAAAAATGCATGTATTTACAATGGCAGGCCAAATAGGTATTTGCAGGCAGATGAAACAATGAAATGGCATGTATGTACAAATAATAAAAGGCAATGTGTGTGTGTGTGTGTGTGTGTGTGTGTGTATCAGTGTGTGTGTGTCAGTGTGTGTGTGTGTGTGTGTGTGTGTCAGTGTGTGTGTGTGTGTGTGTCAGTGTGTGTGTGTGTGTGTGTCAGTGTGTATGTGTCTCCTCCATAACTCCAAAACCATGAAACCTCGCAGCCCCATTCTTTGCATGCATACTTCTCTAACCCCTAGATAGTGCACAAATGAAAACTGGGTATCGAGGTGTTAAAACAATCTTTTTGAAGATGATTAACGAGGTGCTCATCACAAAAAAACTTAAATAAGCCTTACCAAAATGGCGGTGCGCCATCTTGGTCAGTCCTCTGTGACATCACTGGGTTATTAAGCTGCCATTTTGTTTTGGCCTATTCATGCCTTGGCTTAGGAACACTATCGACTATCATGGATTAATTAAAGCATATAATCAAAATCTAGATTAGGATTTTGAGGACCAGATCCCGTACACATAATAAGTATTGAAATCTGCAGTGAAATCTGAAAAAGTTAGCAACATTTTGGATTCTTCTAACGAAGTGTATTTATGGAAGCAAGGTTGTTCTCCTCCTTGTAACCTAAAGGGACACTGTCGTCTTAATCCACACTTCCATAGGATAGGATGTTTTTTCCAGTGGCAAAATGCTTCAAGTTCAACCTTATTCCCATTTGTCACAATTTCCTTATTGTGATTGTAAACAAAGAGAAAATGGAGAAACAGCATGAGCAAAGCATTATCTTCTTCTTCTTCTTCTTCTTCTTCTTCCAAGCATGGTGGAGAAACCAAACTACTCATAAGATTGCCAAAACATCAACGTTAAAAAACTTTTCTTTCTTTTTTTACTATTTGCTGCGTTTTTGGCAACATACACCCCACAGATCTTCTTCAAACTCAACGAGAAACTTTTATTCAAACTTTGAAAACATTACAGAGAAAGTCTGCTTCTGATATAATTCTTCTTCTTCTTCAAACTCTGAAAGCATTATGGAGAAACTCAGCTGTAGATTACTCAAAGGCTCCTTCATTCACCACTATTATGTCTGAGCGTATGGCATATATGGCCGAATAAAACGTTCAACATGTCATGTCACCTTCCAGAAATTGGCAATTCTTCCAAATATTTTTTTGAATACTTTGTCAAGGCTCGAAAAGAGCTAACACATGTAACATATAATAAAGAAAGTGGGAGATAAGAGGGGGAGAGAAAGCGCAGCACAACAACAGTAGAGAACAGGGACATCACGAGATCTATGTAACAGAGAAGGCTGGGGCGGGGTACACAGGAAAATCAAGAAGGACACTACGGGGGGGGGGGGGGGGGGTTCAGGAAAGAAAACGGGGAATTTGAAGGAGGTGGGTTTGGGGTTGATTAATAGGGGTAGAAAAGATCAAGGTTTTGGATGGGGGAAGATATGAGATGGTGGTGAACAGCTGCTTTAAAGGCCTGAAGGGAGGAGTGGGATTGAAGAGAGTTTGTTCCAGAGGTGGAAAAAAAAGGAATGAAAGAGTGAGTTTTGAGTGAGCAGAGAGTCTTGATTTTGGCAGTTTCACCAGAAGAGGGTTACTGGCAGATCTTGTGTGTCCTGCAGGAATATTTGCGGGACAGAGCACAGATAGAGCTGGGGGAGCAAGGCCGGATAGGAGTCGGTAGAAGACAGAAAGACCACCAACCTGCCTGCGGTGAGTGAGTGAAAGGCCCTCGGAGTTAACTTCATCACGGGAGATTCCAATGATTCTAAAAGCTTTGGTTTCAACAGCGTGAAGCCAAGCTAGGTGTGAGGCAGGAGCACCAGCTCAGAGGGGAGAGCTGTACTCCATCAAGCTGGGGATTAAAGGATTAAAGCTTTGTATGTGATGAGCAGCTCAGGTGTGCCAAACTGCCAAGGAAGGACTTCGCACAACGGAGGATGCCCAGTCGGCAACTGGCTTTGGAGGCCATCTTGGAAATGAGATTTTCCCAGGAAATATCATCGCAGATAGTGAGACCCAAAAGCCTGAGTGACAGATCTTCTTCGAGAGGATTGTTGAGAAAGTATATGGGAGGGTTTGCCAGGCGGTCTTTTCGGAGAGACATGGTGAGAATGTGAAAACGGATAATATATCTTCGATTTTACGTAGAAATTAGTGTCGGCAATCAACATGGGCAGATATTATTTATTTGTAGAAAAGACACACACACACTCAGACACACACCCCAGCTCAAAGTAAACTAGAGCAATGTGACTGTCGCCAACATGCCTACGCATAGTCCCACAACGGGTAGATGCCCTCGTTCACTGTCCTAAAAATAAACAAGTTTGATTTAAATCCCTTCAGCTGTTTTCAAGTATCACATTTCCACCAGCCATGTCAGGTTTCACATCGATCGGTGAAGCGGTTTTAAAGAAGGGATTATTTTAAATATCGGCTTTCAAGTTAATATGACTGCCATACCACGTGACATATGACTTTAAAAATGTACACTCTGCATATGTATGGGTAGGGGATCACATTTGTGGTTTCATGTTGATCAGACAAGGTTCATTTTTCTATTCAATATGGCTGCCAAACCACGTGACCTACGACATCATCATTTTCAAACTATATGCAACAAGGGTGTTAAATGATATTTGTAAAATTTCGCATTGATAGGGTAAACGGTTTCAGACATATAATTATTTAATATTTTCCTTCAATCCAATATGGCTGCCACACCATGTGACCAATGATGTTTTCATGATCATATTTTCACCGCCATGCCGAGTCAATGACACACGTAAAGTTTCGAGTCAATCGATTTGGTGGTTTGGGAGAAGATGTTTTTAAAAAGATTTTAGGTTAAATCCAATATGGCTGCCAAACCATGTGACCTATGATGTCATAAATTTAATATTTCAATACAAATGGGTCGTAGATCATATGCATTTTCAGATATTTAGTTTAAGGAATTGGATTAAAACATTTTTGGCTGGTATACCACTTCACCTGTGATGTCATCATTATCATGCTTTTGTTCGCCATTGGGAGTACCGTGATATTGGGTGAATAGGGACAGCAAGGTGAATAGGGACACAAACTGAAAAAAAGTTCGGAAACCTTTTTCGCTGAAAATTGATAACCATACTGATTTGTTGATATTTGGGTTGAAAGTGTTCTCTTGTTTTTTTAAAAAGCAACTTATAGTCCCTATTAACCCCATATATGGGTTAAATAGGAATAAATAGGATTTTTATGGCTATGGATTATTATTTTTTTGTATTAGTGACTGTCCCTATTCACCCGTAAAACGGGGTGAATAGTGACAGCCATAAAAATCCTATTTATTCCTATTTAACCCATATATGGGGTTAATAGGGACTATAAGTTGCTTTTAAAAAAAACAAGAGAACACTTTCAACCCAAATATCAACAAATCAGTATGGTTATCAATTTTCGCCGAAAAAAGTTTCCGAACTTTTTTTCAGTTTGTGTCCCTATTCACCTTGCTGTCCCTATTCACCCCATCTCACGGTACTTGACAATGTGCCAAGTTTAGAATTTTTTCATTCAGCGGTTTCCGAGAAATATATTTTTATTATTATTATTATTATTACTAGGGCATGCCCGTACTATATATAAGCTAGGACGTGCCCGTACGTGGGTGCCCGTTCCTTGCCAAAAAAAAAAAAAAAAAAAAATTTGTGTAGGGGTGTGTGTGTGTAAACATCCTAGGGCGTGCCCGTACGTGGGTGCAAAAAAACATGCGTGCAAACAACAACAACAAAAAAAAACTTTGAAACCACGTGGCAGTAACGACCACAGAACCCCCCCCCCCCCTCTATTTACATGAATGGTTTGGTCCATTCGCAACGACCACAGAACCCCCCCCCTCTATTTACATGCAATGGTTTGGTCCATTCGCAACGCCAAAGCGAACGGCGAACGGCTAAATCGCCATAGCTCGGTAAGTACTTGTCCGATTAATATGAAACCTTGAAAAGGCACATCCTCGGGTCCCCAGCAATATACCTGGCAAGTTTAAAGTATATCGGACCCGTGGTTGTCGAGAAACAGCGGTCACAGACAAACACACACACACACAGACACACACACACACACACACACACACACACACACACACACACACACACACAGAGAGATTAGTGGAATTATAGATAGATTTTTTTTTTTTTTGGTTTTGTATACTGAATCGAGGCTCATGAAAGAGCTAACATTTATTTCACAAACAAATCAACCAGACAAACAAAATATACAAAAAGAGGGAGCGGGAGACAAGATGGGGAGGGAAGGGGAAGCACACAAACACAACATTTGAGAGCAGGGAGAAGTGTGGGAGGGAGAGGGCTTGGGGGCAGGAGGCGTGGGAAGGGGGAGGGGGGGGGGGTTGGAGAAGTATAAAACACAAGGGGACCGAAATTAGCGGGGGTAGAAAAGATCAAGGTTTTGGATGGGGGAGGATAAGAGATGGTGGTGAACAGCTGTTTTAAAGACCTGGAGGGTGGAGTGGGATTGAAGAGAGTGAGGGAGTTTGTTCCAGAGGCGGGAGAAAAGAGGAATGAAGGAGTGAAGGTGAGCAGAAAGTCTTGATTTTGGCAGTTTAACCATAAGAGGGTTGCAGGCAGATCTTGTGTGACCTGTAGGAATATTTGGGGGACAGAGCCCAGAGAGGGCTGGGGGGGCAAGGCCAGAGAGGAGTCGGTAGAAGACGGAAAGACCACCAACCTGCCTGCGGTGAGTGAGTGAAAGGCCCTTGGAGTTAGCTTCATCGCGGGAGATTCCAATGATTCTGAACGCTTTGGTTTCAACAGTGTGAAGACGGGCTAGGTGTGAGGCAGGAGCACCAGACCAGAGGGGAGAGCAGTATTCCATAGAGCTGCGGATGAAAGCCTTGTATGTGGTGAGGAGCTCAGGTGTGCCAAGGAAGGACTTCGCACGACGGAGGATGCCCAGTCGGCGACTGGCTTTGGAGGCCAGATTTGAAATGTGGTTTTCCCAGGAAAGATCATGGCAAATAGTGAGACCAAAAAGCTTGAGTGACAGAACTTCTTGGAGAGGATTATTCAGAAAGTGGATGGGAGGGTTTTCCAGTCGGTCTTTTCGGAGAGACATCATAAGAGTGTGAGATTTATCAGGATTGAAAGACATGTTCCATTTGTTTGCCCAGTCTGTGATTTTGTCCAGGTCTGCAGAGAGTGAGGAGGCTGCAGACTGCCGATCTGAGGGATGAGGAATGGAGCGACAGAGAGTAGAGTCGTCAGCAAAGAGATAGAGAGGATTTTCAAGAGAGTCAGAGAGATCATTGATGAAGACCAGAAAAAGCACAGGGCCCAGAACACTACCTTGGGGAACTCCAGCCTGAACAGGAAGAGGAGATGAGAGAAACCCATTCAGGGCCACACGTTGACTACGACCAGAGAGGAAGTCCGCCAGCCATGCGTGGAGATTTCCATGGATAGCAAAGGAGGAGAGTTTGGTGAGCAGAGCAGGGTGCCAGACCGTATCGAAGGCACATGAAATGTCAAGGGAGACGGCTCTAATTTCCTGTTTGGTGTTGAGGACCTCCATCCATTGTTGAGAAAGCAGAAGCAGCATGTCCAGAGTAGAGTGACCAGGTCTGAAACCAAATTGATGATCAGAGATCAAGCCATTGGAGAAGAGGAAAGATTTCATATCTGAAGCAATGATGGATTCCATGACTTTGCTGATAATTGGGAGAAGGCTGATTGGTCTGTAGTTGCTGGGATCTGTTTTTGCACCTTTTTTGTGCAAAGCGGTGATGTTGGCTGATTTCCAAGCAGATGGCAGATGACCTTGAGCAAAAGAGAGGGTGAAGAGAACAGAAAGAGGGAGTGAAAGAGCGGAAGCACATGATTTTTGGACCTGTGGGCTGATGCCGTCAGGACCAGTTGCAGAATCAGAGTCGAGGGTTGACAGAAACTTTTCCACCTTGTCAGGAGGAAAGGACACAGAGTCCAGGAGCAGCTGGGTATGACTGGGTACGGTGGGTACAGAGAGGGATGGGTTTGGGACACAAGATTTAGAGGCAAATTATTTGTGCTTAATCCAAGACTGTTGCCATAACATGTGACCTATGACCTCACAATGTTTTTTTTTTTTTAATACATTCTGCCTGGGCGTCACTCCTACCCTGAAAGTTTAATCTCAACCAGTCATGTGGTTCCGGGGAAAAACGAGGTTTAGCCCGTCCGGACGGACATACAGACAGACGACCCGAAAACATAATGCCTCCATCCACCTTCGAGGCAGAGACATAAAAAGACGTGAGGGCTTGATAGATGGATTACATGGAAACATTTTGACAAATACATCCAATTATTACCTCCGCCAGCAAAGGTGGATGGAAGTTATGTTTTCACCCCTGTCTGTGTTGCGTGCAGAACCAGATTTTGGTCTGTCCGTTTGTGAACAAAATATCTCAAAAAGTTGTGGATGGATTCGGACGAAATTTGGCAGAGAGGTAGCGTATGTCACAAGGACGAAATTATTAGATTTTGGTGAGGATTCGCATCCGGCTCGTATAAGTTTTTTTAGTGATTCTTCACCATTGGGAGATAGGGCCAAAAACGATACATAGCAGGATATCTGAAAAAGTTGTGGACGGATTTGGATGAAACTTGGTGGACCGGTTCGGTGTCTGACAAGGACAAACGGATTCGATTTTGGGAAAGATCTGAATATGGATTCGGCTACAATAATTATTTAATTTTTTTAAGTGATTCTTCACCATTGAGAGATCAGGTGAAAGCGATAAATAACATGATATTTGAAAAGGTTATGGACGAGTTATGACTAAACTTGGTGAATGAGTTGGTTCGATGTCAAGAACAAGACGATTAGAGTTTGGTTCAGGTACGAATCCAGATCCGGCCTATCAGTGGGACACGAAAACTGTTCACCAGGCAGAGGTATGCGCTCTACCGAGTACCGTTCTGTAGTTAACACCTGTTGGCAACCAAAGGTATTTTGCAATCCATCACCAAACTCTTGCGTGCAGAACCAGGTGGGTTTAATTCAAAATAGATTTACAAGACGAACAAAACCTCTCACAGCTGGACAAGCTATAGAACCTTTTTGACAACATCTGTTTCGCCATTGCCTTTCGATCATCCGTGTTAGGACTTTCAGGAATTTCCATTTGCTGATGGGAAGCATTAAACGTAGCACAGTCTTTCAGTTCTGAAATAATTTTAGGGTTAACGCACGTATTCTTGTTATGCGATTTTACTCCGAAATCATTCCAAAACGATGCCCTGTTGGAAGGGGTGACCGCACAATGCAGGCACATTCCTGTGGTTGACGAGGCGTTTATTTACCATCCACCTGGGTGAGATTCCGTTTGGAAACTCCAGGAGAGTTTGTCCACTGAACGGGATCGGCTGCTCCTCTCCCAATGATCTCAACTGCCCTTCTGCTCACCTGCGAGCTTTTAAAATGGGGAAACATCACTGGCACGCAAGCATAGATAGAGTTAAAAAGCCTTATGTTTGTGCTTTATTTCCACTAGCAATAAAACTTTCCAAGACAGCGAATGGGGTTACACCTTGGGGTTGCACCTCAAATTAAAAAAAAGCTTTCAGTCAGTTAGTGGGGGTTTGCAAGATTGTTTGAGGACATAGTTTTCACAGCAATTGATAAGGATGTGGATATCAGAGGCAAAGTGGCATCCCCTCATGCGTAAGGCCTATCCACACACACACACATATATATATACATATATATATATATATATATATATATATATATATATATATACATATATATATATATATATATATATATATATATATATATATATATATATATATATATATATATATAGGTTCTTGTGGTCAAATGTCTTGTGGTACTTACTTTTTCCGCATGCGAAATTTGCATTTATGTTTATTTAAATTATACAATGGACTACAAAATGTAAATGTTTCATGATATTTGTTATATTATATCACCTTTATCTATCAATATTGTTGAAATGAAGATCAAATAGCTGTATGTTGAAATATGTTCATAAAGTCAAAACTTTACATGGGGTGTACTTACTTTTTCACGTGACTGTATGTATATATATAAATAAAAAATCTATACGTATATATAAGCAAAATGTTTGTTTGTTTGTTTGTGAACCTACTCCTTTGAGCTCCCAAGGTTAAACGCCAAGAAACGTTATAGGATCACATTTCTTTTCCACTACACATCTAAATAGGGGTTTCAAATCAGTAATTTCTCACAATTCATAACGTATTAACACCCGAGCCGCTACCTGTAGTCATGATCTCCGAGGGTTATCGACATAAATGTACACAAAGCTTTACAAAAAGCCAATCTTCTTCGTATTTCAGCCCGGATATCGATATAATTGGTGAGATGGTGAGTTCCAATCGTCAAATATGTTATCAGATGAATCTGAATCCAAGATCTGAATCCAAACTTTTCCTTCAAATGGATCGGAATCCAATATCTGAATCCAAGTTATCCTTCAAATGGATCGGAATCCAAGTTATCCTTCAGATGAATCTGAATCCAAGATCTGAATCCAAACTTTTCCTTCAAATGGATCGGAATCCAATATCTGAATCCAAGTTATCCTTCAAATGGATCGGAATCCAAGTTATCCTTCAGATGAATCTGAATCCAAGATCTGAATCCAAGTTATCCTTCAGATGAATCTGAATCCAAGATCTGAATCCAAGTTATCCTTCAAATGCATCTGATTCCAAGATCTGAATCCAAGTTATCCTTCAAATGGATCTGAATCCAAGATCTGAATCCAAGTTATCCTTCAAATGGTTCTGAATCCAAGATCTGAATCCAAGTTGTCCTTCAAATGGATCTGAATCCAAGTTATCCTTCAAATGGATTGGAATCCAAGATCTGAATCCAAGTTAT